>NW_010973294.1:559179-572588 GCF_000737465.1 Haliaeetus leucocephalus
CGCAATGACCTTTTATTACCTGCAGTCCCTTGTTTTGGCTGGATGATTGACAGCTTGCTGTTTGGCTACCATGTTGTATTTCAGCTGACAAGACTTTTCATTTTAACTCAATTTGCCTGCCTATCACAAGCTGGTGGCAGGCCAGGCTCAAGTCACCCAGCTTTGCCTCAGCAGCTTGCTCTATTTCTCATTAGTACGCATTTATTCAGTGGAAATTGGAAGACAAATGCTTGAAGGCATGTGAACTAAGTATAGCAAATTAGGGTTTAAAGACTGAATATTTATAAGTATATTGAAACAGTTTAAAAAAAAAAATCTAGAATGAATTGGAAGCTGAGTGCTAGCTTTAGTGTAAGAGAAACGAAGAGAGAAGTGGGAGGATTCTAAGAATAACAATACTATGAGATATCTCTCTCTCTCTCCCCCCCCCCCTAGAAAATATGTAAAATCTCTCTGACAACACCTTATCAAACAACAGCCTGGCTTCTTTATGTAGCACTCGCACAGTGAAGTTTAGCTTCTCATGTGTGTAAGAAGGGGGGAAAAAAATGAGGGTCATGTTCATTTGCTGCTTGGTTATCCCTTGGTATGCTTTAAATTGCCTTGTTTGTTCGGCACAAGCACAGAAACAGATGTTGCTCTACCGTGCTGGATAATTTACTGTACCTCACGGTGCAGAATGGAAGGCCTCCCAAGCTACCCAGCTGGTCTGTCAGCAGCGATGGCTGGTGTCTGCTGAACTATGACAACTGCAAGTAAAGGCTGCAGTTTTATTGTGCAGTTGTCATTCCTCTCAATGTATAACTCCGGCATTTGTGGAAAGCTGACTGTCTATTTTTTTAATGTGAGCCCGCAAAGCCATATAAGCTCTATTCTCCTTTGTTGATCATAATGTGACTCATTACTTTTGTCATCTAATGATTATCGGCATGATCGCTCAGAGCGAGAGCCAAGCTCGCCTTCCACACATAACTGGTACTGGAAGGTAAAACAGATTTGTCATTTACGATCTGACCGCTAAGCCACACTTTGTGCTCCATTATTGTGATTAACTTCTGCATAAGATATGCTGCCCAATTGTCATTTGGGATCCGGCAGCGGGCAGGGACTGCCGCGCTTTCTGGGAGGATGTCCGCCGATAGGATGTGACCGCATCACTTGGGTGGTTAAACATAAAACTGCTATTTTGCAGTGGCACTTTAATAATTATTTTTCTTTTTCTTTTTTTCCCCTCCTCCCCTCTTTGTCATTTGATTTCTGCTGTCGCTACCTATGTCACCACCATTTCCAAACGGTGGACCGGCGCGGAGTCACCAGCTTCGTTTTCCACGGGTTGAAGACAGTCTGGGAGCGGAGGCTGGACCCTTTCTTTGTACCGCGTAAAGTTTTGTTGCCAGAGCACTGCCGGTTGAAATCTATCGTGTCAGGTGCCTTGTGGCTATCCGCAGTAGAGGCCATCTTCTGGAACCAGGGTTCTTTTCTGGCTTCGTCACCAACAAGCCGATTTGACTCTGCCTGATTATAGTAACGAAGGCAGTCCAAAAGAATATGCACAGACTCACTGTACGTCACATTGAATCACAGCGCTGGCCACACAAAGCTGACCGCAGCCTCATTTCTTTAGACAAATGCATGCTTAAGGAAAAACCTCCTGCAAGAAAGCATCCAGGGCCACTTTATTTGCTATGCATGCTGCACCAGATTTAATTTTTAGTGAAAGAACGTTTGTTATTATTTTTTTTCAGAGGCATCTACACTGGGTAGCTACTGTCTCTAATAAACTAACCTTTTGGGTGCAGCAGTTACAGTGCCTTGGTGAACACTTAGAGGAGGCTTATTTGATATCACAGAACATAAATGCAGACACAAATGGATTATTATGTGCAAATGAATCCCTATTTTAGGCTATTTTTCACACTGATGATTAGAAGGAATCAAGTCACATATAACAGCGCCCATACACGCTGGTGGAAAAATAGTCAGTTTTGATTACAAAGTGAGAGATGCAGCCCTAGACAGGAGCTACATGCTGATATACATGCTATCAGAATGATTTATGCAAATTATGCATATTATTCCCAAAGGAATTCCTCCTCAAACTGCCAGGATAAATTGCCGGAAATTAGCCATAAAATCTGTCGTGCTAGGAGCAAAAGGTGAAGGCCACTGGGAAAGCAAGGACATTCAGCTTCTGGAGCCTTCCAGGATGTGATGGTGGAGACAGAAATCTTGCTTTCCTTAAGTCTGAAAGGACTCTGTTTTGTTTTCTCTTGGCCAACTGAAAGTGTCTTTTTCTCTTAAAATTACGAGGCAAATAATGATTTGCTTTCATTCACTCTGACCATAACAGACACTATCATTTGGCAGCATAGCACATTGAAAAGAAAATAAATAAATCTAAAAATCCTCAGAATGACTACGGAATTAACAAGCAAAATTATTTTTCTAATGTATAGCCCTGCCATTCCATCCACCAGCTTTCGAAAGACAAGCTAAGCAGCTCCATGTATGCTTTCGCTGGTATTTGCTTGCAACCTCCAAAATATATGTAAATGCGCAAAGCGTTCGTGTCTTTTGATTGCGTTGTTTTCAACGTGATGCCTGAATAATGACTTTCCACCCAAAACTCGGTGCTGCCTGCAGCCGACAGGATTTCTCAGCACCATCAGTGAGAATCACATCGGGAGGTTCAGCATCGTGGCTCCCCCCCTGCCCCGCGGGGTTGTTTATTGCCTCCTCCTGGTCTCTGCTTTATGTTTGGTTTGGTTTGTGATTTTTTTCCTTTTTTTTTCCTTTAGCCTGCCCTACTAAACCTGCCGAGATGCAGCAGCTGTAGCCATGCATAACTTGCAGTCATCTCCCATATTTCTGACGCTTCCCCCCTCCGCTTTTGTTTAATCGCAGAGAGTGCCTTAAACGAGAGTTTACGAATGTGCTCGTCCTCCATGAACATTCGCATCAGCCAGGAGGATTTTGTTCTCAAGCTCGAAGGGAATCAAGAAGTCGGTTTGAGGAAAGGAGACTGGATAGCCCTTTACCCGCAGATTTTGCACATGGACCCTGAGGTCTATGAAGATCCTAAGGTAAACATTCAGCTGGTGCTACTCTTCCTACTCCAGGCGCATTGAAGCAGCCAAGCCTTTTGTGATCTGTGGATTGGGTTTTTTTACTGCTGTTCCTTCTTGTGGAACAAATCTTCCTACTTTCAGATGTATTTTCTAGGGCCCTATAGGTCAAAGGATTCATGGCCTGAAGAGAGAAATATGGTGATGAGACTGACTGTGACTACTTTCAAAGGAATTGACAATTGCACATTGACTACCATAAACTTTAGGCTAAATGTGGGTTTTGTTTGGCAGTGGATCATTTGATACCCAAGGAGGTCTGAATAATAGAAGGTGGTTTAAATAGCAAATAATGTGGGCCATTTAGCTAAGTGCCCCCAAAGCATCATTGACTCTCTGAAGCCCTATAATAGCAGTGTCTTAGTTGAGCCTTATGCTTTTTCACCTCCCTTCTTAGGGATTCACCCCTTCTTGATCAATTAGTAGAGTGTTGTGAACTTGAGACTGTAAAGCTGTTGCTCTGCAGCGAAGCTCGGAGGGTAATTGTGTCATCTCCTTGTATTTTTCTCTGACGCTCAAGTTAATGAATATCAAAGACTCGAAATTAATCCACCCTGCCTCAGCCTTAATATGGCTTCAGAAATTCACCACCTGCATGCAAATTGAATAGTCCTCGTCTCAGCTAGGTTGCTCCCCCCGATTGCTGTCCCCAGCCCGGGGTGCCACGGAGGAGGAGCGAGGGTGCATGCCGAGGCTGTTAAATGCCTCCTCTGCCTGAGAGGCAAGTGCTCGTACCTGATCCATTCCTCATCCCCATTTTCCTAAGCAAATGGCTCCCTCCCAGCCATGCTGATTTCCGTCCTTGGCATTTGAGCCAAAGAAGAAGGGAACTGGATTTTTTTACATGTTTATAGAATACCCGTGTTAGAGGCGTTGCTCCCTGAGGCTCTCCCTTTTCGGGAGTTCATGGAGATGAAGTTGCAGAGTAAAGATGAGATTCAAGTGCCTTGTTGGTGCGGGACAGCATCTCGCTGTGCGGGAACTCCACCTGCCTTGGTGAGAGGAGGTGTGGAGCATGTCAGAGTTTGCAGGAGTAAGTTATAGTCAGCGGGATGAACACTGGAGCCATGAAAATGGAAATGATGTCCAGGAGGGCTCTGCTGGCTGTTCCCACCCAAAAATGAAGACAAAGCCTGCTGAGAAAATTAGGATTTTAAAAAATAATCCATATATTGGCAAATGGTTGATTAATATTTCTAGCCTTAAAAAGTAACAACTAACGAATAAGCTTTTTCTCATTTTATTCTTAACACTTTATTTTGGAGAACATTATTGATTTGTCAAAAGTCCATCTGTTTGTTTAGGTCCTAGACCAAAAGCATCAGTGTGGAAACTGATCCCCTCCCTTATCCAATAATTGCCGGAATATATTACCATATTTCCATTGCTTGAATATATCTACTTAGTATCAGCTCTGCTCAGCTTTCACAGGACAGCTTTAGTTCATATATTTTATCTTTTTGATAGTGAATGAGCAATCCACACATTGCAGTACATTGATTTCAGCACATGGGCCCTCTCGAAAAGTGGGGAAATCACTGTTCTGTTTGGTTCTTAAAATATGCAGTGTGCTTTCAACAATAACTACTGAGGATCAGATAGAGATGGAGAATGAATTTTTTGAAAGGTGCAGTCTTGAGCTTGTCATGTATTTAGGGAAAACTTTCCTGGGAAAACAGGCAGCTTGACGAGATAATTTTGCAGCAATGCTTTTCTCCTGGATACATAAATTTAAGTTCAAGCTATCTTCTGCTTTGGCACCATATTGTCTAAGTGTAAGCATATATTGTTGACCTCTTTCTCCACTCATCAAAGCCTAAATAAATGAGTCAGTTTTCTATAAAGTGGATAAGTGAACCCCTAAATCCTAACCTGGCTAGTTATAGAGCTCAGTAAATGAACCCTGCAAATCCCATAGAGTGAAATATCAGGAAACCCTGCAGGAAACCCTATGTGGTGGCTTCCCAAACAAAGCTAAATACGAGATGTGACAGGGAGAGACTTATATCAGTCACAGGAGATTGCTCAATTTTCGTAATACCCTTAGCAGGCCGTCCACACAGAACTTCATTGCCTGTTCTTGCTCAGTGTCTTCACCTTTTCCTTGCCATCAACCACCCTGTCTCTTCCAAGGAGGCCTTGTGCATGGCTGAAAGTTCCTTTATTGCCCCAAACTAGTCTTTATTTAGCCAGCGAACTAGCTTTCAAGGAAACACCAACCAACTTGAGGGGCTTCAGCAACACAAGCCTGAGTTTGATGTCACTGTGATTGGCTCCATTCCTGTCTCACACTTGTCTTCTGCTTTCCCAGTTCCTTAGACACCAATTTATTTTTTTTGTTAAAAGCGGTTATAACTCTCAGATGGCTCTTAAGATGACGAAGAAAGCATCAGGTTTGACCCACTATGTCTATGCGTTCAGTACCACAGTTCTTAATTGCTCCAGATGCCAGGAGTGCACCTTGTGGAAGTGTTCCAACAAAGTGAAGAGCTCTGGGTTGGGTTGGTTTTTTAAGCTATTGCAGTTCATATTTAGCAGTGTTTTTTTAGACCAGCAGGATTTACATTTCAGGAAATGAATCTTTTTTAAGGAAGAAGTGGTATTCTGGGCTTTCATTTGTTACTGTGCTTCTTCAAATGAAGCAATAACTTATGGGGAAAAAAAATGGCATGCTTCCTTTTGGCTGGGGTGTTCAAAGAGACTGAAAATCATTACTTGTCAGTGGAAACACACATACAATCACCTTTATCTTTGTGGAAAATCCAGGCTTCTGCCATTTAGAGAAACAGGCTCCTGTTCTTCAACACCCAAAGTTACATCCCCTCCAGTGCACCTTGTACTTGTTCCCTTTCTCACAGACCACCTCCCCTGCCACTGTTTTTTCTCGACAGCAAGGCCTGCAGTGCATGGTTTTCAGAGCCTTTAATCTAACGGGTAGATAGTATCAGTGTATTTTTCATTGTGGTGTGGGGTTTTTTTAATCAGTTGAGGTTGGTTTCTGTCTGACTGACTTGTTCCCAGCCAGCTCCAAATGGCTGCTGCTATAGCAGATGTATGCAAAGCAGGACAAATGCTAATGAGTGACCATAAGCAAGAAGTGTCTGTCATTTTTATTCAAAGCATGCAGGAGGATTTTGTAAGTGGTTAATTTGCCGTTGACTGAGTGAGGATGCCAGATCTCCTTCATTCAAAAACATGAATTATCTCTAAACAGGGATCCTACTACTGGAAAATAGTCAGAAAGATGTTCAATTTATGGAACATAGGTTACAAGCACAACCTCAAGCCTTACTTGAAAGCACCCTCTTTAGGATGGTCAGTCACTGGCGGTTGTCCTGCTTTGCACACAGCTTCCGAGGCAAAACATTTGAAGGTCAGATGTGGCAAATTAAGCAGCAGCTATCTCCAACTGAAGGAAAAATTGACTGCAAAGCATCAGGTCTGGTTTTCGAATAATCTGCACCACTGGGTGCAAAAGAAGGATGGATTTTGCTCTAGCTTGCAAGAGCAAGATCGGTGCAATGCATTAATTTATTCATAGGCATTTGCAGAATTTGGCAGATTATCCTTATTCATGATGTATGTACCACACTGAGCGCGTATGATGCTTTACAAGAAAATTGTCCTTCCACTAAGGTTCATTGTCCCTGCTACAAAGCGGTCAAAATCTAATTACAATCAATATAGGCCAGACACTCAGTGGATGAGACGTGGAAGTTGAAGGAGCTTGATGTAAAAGGGCTAAGCTAAGTAAGTGGATTTAAGGAGTGTTCTTTGCAGGGAAGATAATGTGAGTTAATGAAACTTGAGGGAACCAACTAAAAAGGAGAAGCTGTCAGCTCCTTGTCTTCCTCTTTATCTTATTTTCTGCGTTTCAGAAGCGTTACTGTTGTGCAAACAAAGCAACTCATGTAACTGCCTTGTTAGATATCACGCGTGCTCTCTCTTTTATTTTCAGGAGTATAAATTCGATCGATACATAGAGAATGGCAAGAAGAAAACCACATTCTACAAGGCAGGAAGAAAACTGAAGTATTTCCTAATGCCCTTTGGCTCTGGGATCAGCATGTGTCCAGGGAGGTTCCTCGCAATGAACGAGATGAAGATGTTTCTTTTCTTACTGTTGGCTCATTTCGATGTAGAACTAGTGGAAAACAAAGCTGTCAGACTTGATAACAGTCGTATGGGCCTTGGTATCCTCCTGCCAGACGTTGATATTACCTTTCGTTACAAGCTAAGGTCCTTAAGAAAGTGAGCGGCTGCCTATATGCCTTCTACTAATCTCCATATTTGTTTTGTTTCGTCACTCAGCTTTGTATTTTTGGAAACATTTGCTTTTCCCTCTCTGCCTTTACCTCCTTCCTGTTTGTTTCTAAGAAAAGCCCTTGGGCTGGAGGTAGATATCAGATGCAGGGACGTGCCACCTCAATTTGTCCTGCCTGAGTTGTGAGTAGTGAGGTGAGATGACAAGAGCTAGGCCAAGTGAATAGCCCAATGTCCTTACAAGACAGACCCCCAAACACCTGGCCATGAGTGGGATAGGATTTACAGGGAGGATGACATCAGGCTGAATCCAGGCCATTTGTATGGGAAACGGGCTCGGCAGCCCTCTGTCACAGGGGGTTCCCCCTTGTTAGATCGGAGGTCCCATACACCCACCATCCGGAGGCAACTCTGCATCTGCTCATAGAAGCGTAATAGGAAGAAAGGGGGAACTTAATTCTAGAGGGTGAAAGAATTTTTAGTGATTATTATTCTAACTTTTTATTTACTCTGTTCCCTTCATGGTCTCGAGTGTCGTAGCCCTTATTTGGGAGATGTGATGGAAGCTGTGTGGAGTGGTGGGGGATGATTTGCAAGAACATCTTACTGGCAACCCATTTCTGACTTCAGTTTTATGTACTGAGGGTGAATGCTTTGCTTTTCTTCTTCTTTTTTTTTTTTTTTTTTTGGTACAATGCAAAGAAATTAAAATCTGTGATTCTTTCCTGCAGTCATTTATAGTCAGAAGGGAGGTTCTGTTGATTTTAATAGGCTCTGGATCAAGCCTAAATTATCTATTTTGGCTTTTGAGCCGAAAAAGTATATTCTTCAGGGAGAAAATACAGGAACCTGTTTGAAATGATTCTGTCATCTCAAAAATTACCTTCTGTTTGTCTCACTGTTTTCTTAGTAACATGTCCGTGTGTTTATTTTGACCATTTCTTGTGTTTGTTTGCTTCTCCAAAAAGGCAAAATAAGAAGAGGGCTTCAAGGGCAAGTGTGGTATCTAAAACTACTTTTTTATAGTGTTTTACTGTGCGTAAGCGATGCATAGGCAGAGTAGTGTGACCTGTGTTTGGAAACAGACTTTTCCATCTACAAATTGGAAAATTGGGGCCAAAATCTGAGCAAGTGAAAACCCTGGGCAGCCACAGAAGTTACCTCTGTTACGCTGGCTGCCCAACCTGCTTCACCGGGTGACCAGCTCTTGTTTCAAAAATGAGTTTACTAGTGCGCGAGATCTGAGATTTTTAGACCCTGTCTGTCTTCCTAGCCATCACTTCAGAGACTGATAAGGATTCTTGTGGCTGTCCAATCTCAATTTGCCTTGTGTTCCCAAAAAACCATATCTTTGGGATGTGCCAGCATAAGTCTTTAAAAATCAGCAATTTTACTCGTCTCTAAAGCACTTGATGGCCTATGGATGGAAACTGCTACGTACATACTCAGGATTAGAATTATGTATTGTTATTTGTTTAGAAGCCTGTTTAGTTATTCATGTAAAGCACATATCCTAAATAAGCATCAGCATCAGTAGAAAGGCTTTCAGAGACTGGCACAGCCACATTCCAAATCCTTCGAGGAGAAAATTGTGGTTTTGTGAGATATATTGGATAAACATTTTCTCTTCATATATAATATCCACGATGTCTACAGTGTTGGAGTACGCTTACATTAAATGGGCTTTGCAGTTGATTAAATGCTTTAACTTTGCTTCAACATTTAATCAACAGCAAAAGCTGATTATTGCTTTGTGCCACAGAATAAAATTTGTTTTTATGGAGAGATTCTTGTACTCAAGTTACTTACTGCTGTAGTTACTCTGTAGGAGCTATTCTGTACTCAGCCATAGCTCACAATGCAGTTTGGACATTAGAGCCTGGTTTATTGAGAGAGGAAATGTTGATATCATTACACCATTGACTGTATTCCATTATTGCTGAAATGTAAGCTGTAAAATGTTTCATGCCACAGTTCTGATAAATCTTTCTTTGGCATCCAACTTTGAAACAAACCTGAAGCGACTGTGAAAATAACAGTAGGTATTTGTTTCAAACAGAAGACTTTTTTTTTATAATTGTATTCTATTTTTAGGATTTTGAATTAGAAAATCACAGGCTGCTGCATAATTTGATAGGACATAATAGAACTGTGCCAAAAGTACATGCAAATCATTAGTAATTTCAGATTAATTGCTGATCAGTTTGTATAGTATCTATTTTGAAATTAAAAGAAGAGCTAGATTGTCTGCAAAATAGCAAATTAAATCTGTAGGGCATGCTTCCATTTAAAAAAGAAAAAAAGGGTCGGAATCTTTCCCGGGAGTTGCAGGAAACCTCCGTGAAGGCACCTGGGGGCCTCATGTCGGGGTTGGAGAACACTCTGCACCATGCAAGAGGCCAGAGTTTTGCTGGGATAAGAGTTGCTCTTTTTGCTCAGGGACCAAAATAATCAAATGTAAAGCAGGGCCTGCCCAGCTTGTCCTGGAACTGTGACCCTGGTAACCCACGCTCCTGGTAGATTAGTTTTGCTGGTAAGCAGTGCGTCACTACCTTAGCATACCCCAGCTGCGGAGGAGGTAAGCCTCACCCCCAGGTAAAGTCACAGAGCTAGAGCAGATCGGAGGAAACGTTAAGCGCTTCTGGTCCACGTACTCAGCAGCTGAGGAGGTGACTGATGGAGAGTCGTTGGCAGCTGGTCTGACCAGGAGCGACCCGGTCTCCACAGAGCAGGGAGTGAAAGGCCCACGGTGTCGGTATTCCTGGTCAATAAGCTGTAGCAGCACAACGGGATGAGCGTGCACCATCCCTGGAGGTCCCGGCTGGAGCCAAGCTGGCCGCAGCGTGCTGTGCCGAGGAGGGCATGTGTCATGATGTAGGGCACAATATGGTTTTCAATGGCCTCCTCTGCCGCAGAACCCAGGAGCGACCAGCTCTTAGTGTCTGTCGCTGGGTCACTAAGACAGCAAAATCATCTAAGCAGAAACAGCAGTGCTGTTTGCAAGCGTTCAGGTGCCAGTGGTGGTGAGTGGTCGGAGGCAGTCAGACCCTGTGCTTCCTTGTCCCTCCTCTCCACTTCAGCAGGGGGGTCTGCCCTGCGAGCCCAGCAATGCCGGCTTGTCTCATCGGCTGACCCGGCGGGCGTAGGGTCAGCCAGGAGAAGTGCGTGGGTGCCCCTTGAATTTTCTCTGCCGTTCCTCGAGTGAAATGGTGCGCTCCCTCATCAGTTTGAGATGTGACTCGGCTGGTCAGTACCAGCCTCCGACTGTAAGTTGCAGCTGCCTATGGCTATATGGGTAATATCTTCTGCTATTAAAAAAAAAAATCACCTTTTTTTCTCATATAAAATAGGTTTATTAAGTCAGTATGGCCCTTTATAGCACCCGAGAAGAAAAGTGAATTCATCATCAACTAATGTGAATGCTAAAATGTGATTTTTTTATTATTATTGTTCTTATTTTAATTTATAGATTGTATGTTTTCCATTTTCATGCTGGCATTCAGTACTGCTATAAGCTATTGTAAACTTTTTAAACTGTTACATTACTTAAAAGACCATGCTACTCTATGTGTACCTGTTTGCAGATTAGACATTCACATCTCTGCCACTATGTCCTAATGTGCTAATATAAAACCGTGTAAGAGTTGTTCTTTAGTTTATGCTTTTAAGCCAGTTGCATGTCACTATTTTTGGCGTTGCCATTTTTGTGAATAATTACTGGCCTGTGAATTTATCTTGTAGAATTATAAATGATCTTTTATTTCATCATTATTGAACTTCGTGACATTCAAAAGATTGTGAACTGCTCTTAATCGTACAAACTGACATTTTGTGTATAGATGAACAACGGTTGGGTTCTATTTTAATAGTTAATATCCATCATTAAGGCTCTTAGCTTGAATAAGGCATATTGTGAATTTCTGAGCAAGAAAATTGAAACTTCATTATTTTAGTAATCTAACATCTTAAGTGAATTTTGTATTTCAAGGACACAATAAAAATGAATATATCTATTTTAATATTGAATGACTGTCCATGGTATTTTTTTCTAGCTTACATTTACACTTTTCTCACAGATTCACAACTATTGCTTTCATTTTTTAAATTATTTATTCAGCATACCGCATTTTTCTGTTACTTGATCTTGAAAGGTATTTCTGTAAGGAGAAGAAAAGCCTTTAATTCAGCACTGGCATGGAGCAACTCCTTTGAATTTAGGAAATGATCAAGTCTGTTCCCCCCCCCCCCCTCAAACTTGAGCCTGTTCTTAGCAGGTGAGGAAAAAAAAGTGGTACTTCTGACATTCTTAGGACATTATTGAAGATTAGTATAAAGATCTGCAATCCACTAGTGATTCCCAAATACAGCTCCTAGGCTTTTCCTTTTGCAAACCTCTGTATAGCACAAGATGTACTACCTAGTCTAAAATATACTGTCTTCTCGGATCATTCATTTTAAAAGGGAAAATTAATGAAAATGGTTACAATATACAGCACGGTGCCAGCAAAGGGCAACTTGGCATTTCTAGGTACTACTGTAGCTACCGAGTTCTACAAGTAGGTGTTTAATACGAAGGTTGTACCCCAGAGACATCAGTGTTTCTTCATTCCTTCATGCAGAAATGCTTGTCAGGTATGTCGGTGAGGGTTGTTGAAGATACATCTTAGAGAAGATAGACCTGCAGCATTTTTCTGGGTTTGATAAATGTCTTTGTAACTGTGCAGTTGCTTTAATTCTAGATTATATTAGAAGTTACTGATGTTTATAAACAAAAAGTGGCATTGTTTGAGATTTCTTGAAGGGCACATTTCTGAGTGAACTTTCCATGATGGTCTGAAAGATAGCTTGGGGGGGGGGGGGTTAATAAGACCTCCTAACACTGTATTTTATCTAATATTTGGTTTGACACTAGGTGCTTTCTTGATGTTACTTATATTGCACTCTATTTTAAAATTATCTGAGACATCAATTTATGCATGACATGCTTAATTCATATGAATAAAGCTATTTTAACTGTCAGACCATAGAAAGTGAAGTCTTTTCCTGCCTATTACCTAAACCAGGCTATGTACCCTGGATAGTCATGTCCCAATAACCCACAACATATCAGAAAAATGATCTCATTACAAAAACACCCCTTAAAACCATGCATATGAAAGTATTGTGAACCTTGAGTTATTGTCTATGTTTATAAATAGTAGTAAGTATGAAGAAATGGGTGCTGCATATATGGAAGCACGTAAAAAATAGAAAATGTTCCGTTTTCATTTGAAAGCAAGGAATGAAACTGTAGTAGGATCTTTATCCTCATCTAAACCGGTACCGTGTCTAGGTAGCCTATCCTATGCATCAGGCTTGCCTGGGATCTCAGGTACTGAGGTTGTGTGAATACATCATTCGTAATAGCAGAAATGTGCTTGTCTTCAAAACTATTTACACCAAAATAAATAATCAAAAGAAGCCTAAGCTTCAGCTGTTCCTGCTAGGAGCCTTGCAGGATTCTATCTTGCAAGATTTTGTTAAACCGATTTTGACACTGATGTGTTGCTTTGTATTCCCCCCCTCCTCCCCCCCAAACAGGAGCTATGAGTACAGCAAAGTTGAATACAAGTCTAGGTTCTGGCTACAGAGAGAGTAAAAGAGAGTAAGTAAACACCCTGTGATGACTTTTGACAGTGACTTCTTTGCTATCAGCTCATCTCTCCAAACTACCTCTTCTTCCAAATACTTTAGTCGCTAACCTCCTACAGGCAGCAAGTCTTTCCCTGTCTAATTTCCATCTGGTGAGCCAGTGAATCGGCTGTCTTCCCGACGTGTTTTTCAGTTGCCTTCTACAGAGGAAATCTTTCCAGCAGCCTCTTGCAAAATCGGCGCCGCAGGTAGCTGCGGCAGCCGCATCGCTCCAGCTTTGAACCTGCAAAGTGGACGGGCATCGGTGGAGCTCGGCACTGACGAAGGGATTGCAGCACCGGGCGGGGGGCTGGGGGGGGATGCCGCCGCTCCGGGATGCCGCCTCTGTGT
>NW_010973294.1:572719-573567 GCF_000737465.1 Haliaeetus leucocephalus
GGGGGGGTGGGGGGGGGGCCTCCTGCAGCCCCTTCCCAAAAGCAGCCCGTGCCTCCAGGGATGCTGGAGTGGGGAAAGGGGGCTGGAGCCCCCGAGGAGGTTCCGAGGGAACCGGTCCGGGTGTTAGGTGAGTTTGGAGGGCTTCGGCTGGCGGAGAGGAGGTTTACTCTGGAAAGGCGATTGTTTGCCCCTAATCCTCAATTATGAGGATTTAAAAACAGTATTAGAGGGGCAAGCTGTTCTGCAACTTCTCGGAAGAAATAATTGTTGATTTAGATAAGCCCTGATCTCTTCAGTGTTTGATGAAGACGTTAATTTATGGCTGTCTCGCAGTTTATGGCTGTCATTAGATTTTCAGCTTTGTCTCTGTTCGAAATGTAGCTTTCTTTTTATTTTAATCCGAGACAATTATGTAAGAAAACGGTTATGTTTGATCTAAAATGCATCGTTTTCCTATAGCATTTCAAATTATTCACAGATCATAGTTCTTGTATGTGCATATATGAATTTAAAAATACAGCAGTAAAGTGCTTGAAACAGACCATAAATTTGCTTCATGTTTTATTACACGTCTCTGAATCAGGTTGAGAGGACAAGGGCAACTAGGGGCTTGGGGAAGGATTTAACCCTTCCCGAGGCTGGAGATCCAGCCAAAGCGGACCAAATCCGCCTCCGGAGCGCTTCGGGGGAGGGGGAGGCTGGGCGACACCGACCTGATGAGTGACCACGGGGAAGTGGGGCTGGCTGCAGCTCTTGGCTCATTTAGCACATGTCCCTTCTGCGGCGTGGCCGGCTGGTACGAGTCCCCGAGTCAGGCTCGGCGCCGGGGCCGGGGCCGGGGCCGGGGC
>NW_010973294.1:576149-577858 GCF_000737465.1 Haliaeetus leucocephalus
CGGGCCGGGCGGGCAGGGCCCGGCACTGCCCCACGGCTGCCCCGCACCGCCGGGGTCCGCCTGCCACGGCCCGGGGGGGGACCCACCGCGGCGGAAAAACTTCTCGCCCCCCTCCCTGGGACCCCCTCAGCCGGGAGGGGGGTGCTGGGGGAGGGATGGGGGTGCTGGGGCGCATTCAGAGCAAGGCAAAGGAAAGGGAACTACCCGCCCCCGCCATCCACCTCCTCAAATCTGGAGATACACGCTTAACAAAGCACAGCAGAATACAAGCGTTTGTTCAAAATATTTTAATAAAGATTCTTTCCGACATAGATACACATACAAACGATCGTACATTGCTGTCATAATCTGATTGACCTATTTAATATATATCACTCTTTACACATCCGTGACCTGCCAACAGATCCATCATGGCTCCTATTTTGCCATCCAACCTGACAGTCCGAATTTGTATTATCTGCAAGTAGTGGAAAATAGCAGGACTCGTTTTTGAAAAGGAAAAAAAAAAAAACCTTGATTTACAAATGGCAGAGAGACAGCCACCCAGCCATGCAAACTCAAACTGAAGGCTCACTTTGGGTAAATAGCTACTTCTTGCTTTTCATCTCTCATTTTTCTTCGAAAAAACCCCACCCTCCCACCCCACCCCACCCCCCAGAGAAAAGAAAAGAATTCCACGCGTTCTGTAAATCAGCCTAAAGTATTTTAAAGTATTTCAACTTAAATAATCCTCCACAGTCAGAATAATTTACATACACATTAAAAGCGGTTTAAATTATACCTTTGAAAACACAGCGCCTGGGAAAACATTGGCTTGGCAAGTGTTCTTGTAGCAGCTATTGCTCTGATGCCTTGTAAAAGTAAATAGATATTACCTGTTATAATGCAAAGAATACCCTTTCAAAAATCAGTTGGTTGAGCAATTAAGAATACACCTTTCCTGTAATTTTTGGACTGAAGCAATTTATTAAAGCTCAATTTAAATACAGGGATGATGCAACTTAAAATCCAGATGACCTTTCAGAAACCTAAGCAGCTCGGATACATCAACATTTCTGGTTATACGTTGTTGGCAAATAAACGTTTTAAACACTTGGCACACAGTTTAAGTTAATCCATAAACAGAATTTTAGAAGCATTTAAAGTAACTGCACATAAGACCCGTGACCTTAACACATGATAAATATTGTTGGTGTGGAAGGGTCATTTAAAGAATATCAAATAAATAGCATGTCTTGTTTATACATCATTGCAAAGTGGAAAGAAACAAGGTGCACATAAATATTTCTTTTAAAAATGCGATACTTTCAGCCACACGGAGTAGGGGGGTTGATCGGTTATTTTTTGTCTTTTTTTTTTTTAACTCTCTCGGTTTTTTTTTTTTAAATCACTCTCACCAAACTTTGCGCATTTTCACAGGATCAAAGTTTAGAGACGATAAAAAATACAGTCTTCCATAGCAATGGTCCAGTCTCTTTGTTTCTGCGAGTCGCTTAAATAATAAGTTTACATTTCAAGTTTGTTTGTTTCCTGGCTCAGAATAATAATAATAATAATACTGCTAATAATAATAATAATAATGATTAAAAAAAAATTCTATGCTCAGGTGCCCTCTCCGATGTGTCCCATCCACCTCCGCGCCCGGGTCGCTGCGGCCCCTTCCTTCCCCTCGCCGGGACCGGGACCGGGGACCAGGGGCCGGGACCGGG
>NW_010973294.1:579531-651050 GCF_000737465.1 Haliaeetus leucocephalus
CAGAGCTTTCTACCCAATCAGGTTAACGTTTTAATTAATAGGATTAAAACGGTAACAAACAATCCCAGGCGCTATCTGGCCCTGAGTCTGAATAGTTTCATTTCCCAGGTCTGAAGACAGGCAGCAGCTAGAGCTTTATAAGAGGCGCCTGCTCCATTATTCTCCCTGCCATCTGTATACACAGCTTAACGCATATGTTTGCAAGACGTTGTGTCCTGTTAGTAACCCAACAACTGCCTTTAGCTTGACATGTGTGGCGACTTTCACTCATCAATGAGCACACTAAAAGCCCTACTTAGATCGAAGGATGTTCTTTGCCTCCTTCAGCAAATTACAGCCCTGCACTGCAGAAAAGCCCGCTTCAACACTTCCCCTTCCGAGTGCTGCCAGCAGACTTCTGCTAACTTAGCCGTGGAGTCAGGAGTGACACCCTCTCCCCCCACCGCAGCCCACCCACCCCCCGCATTTACATTAACTTATAGCCCCCTCCCACCCCCACCCCCCCGTCTTCCCGAAAAGCATCGCCTGGGAAAGAAAAAAAAAAGAAAAAGAAAAAAATTAAAAAAACCCGGACCAACGCCAACCGCCGTGCCCACTCCTGCCCACCGCCAAAGTCCACCTCGCTTCCCCAGGAGGCGGATGGTCCCCAGCCCACTCTCCCCCCCTCCCACAGCACACGGAGACCAAACTACGGGGAGGTTCCCCTCCTCCTCCTCTCAGCCCCTTTCAAGTAGCAGATTGCCGCTTTCCAGTGATTATCCCCCGTGTCCCTATAAAAGATATAAAGCCCCAGCAGTTACCTTGAAAATGAACCGATCTGGGGAGGAGGGAGGGCGGGGTGAGAAAGGGCAAAACCCACCAAACTTTTGTTTTATTGTGATTGACCAACTCTTGGCAGCTCCGTCCTTCCCTGCCTCCCTCCGGCCAGCCCGGCTCGGCGGGAGCGCCCCGCTCCGCTCCCCGAGGCCGGGATGCCGCCCCGGTTCCCCCGGGCGCGCCGACCCCCCGCTCCCCTCCCGGGGCTTCTCCTCGGAGCCGGGCACAGGCTCCTCCGCGCTCTCCCAGCAGCTGGAGTGGCAACCCGGGGGCTGGTCTGAATTTTGTCCCACTGCTCCTCTAATGCTCGAGGCGAGCAGCTCGCTCTCGCTTTACTGGTAGCGCTCAGAGTATTTAGTGGCAGGTTTTCATCCTTATGACATCAGTAAAAACAATATTTCCCAACACTTGCAGTAAATCATTCTTATGTGGCAGAATTACTGAAGGCTATGAAATTTTTTGGTTTCTCTGGTTTCATTAAAAACCTTTTAATTGTGTCTTTCGGAGTTGGCCCCAGGTGTTGGACTCTTTTCATTACATTTTGCTCTAATGTGATGAAATTCTAATTCTCTCCTTACCATATGGTTAAATTTCCCCACTGAGAATTAGTTGAAAAAGGAGAAATAATCTATTAATCTCTGTAATAGATTCACAAATGAGGTTTGCCACAGAACCTGTTTTTGAATGGTAATATCAGAACAGTTGGGTGCCTTGTTTCAGGAAAGAAAGGACCAGGCGACAACAGAAAACGTTTGAATTTTCACCTGGAAAGAATGAAAAGAAGCCAAGCTGCAGATTTCAGAGTAATTGACTGAGATTTCATCTAGCGAGGACATGACTACAATAGAGACCTTCCTCACCTCGTGTCTCCGGATCAGAGGCGAACATACAAGCCGAGCCCTCCGAAGAGGGGGGGTCTCGCCCCCCGCCCCCCCCAGCCCCCTTTGGCTGCTGCGCTTGTCCCTGGTCGCCGTCCAAGCGCACAGTCACCGAGCGCCTCGCTCCCCTCCCCCTTTCCGAGGGATGCCACCGTTAACCTCTATCATTATTAATCCAAAGGCATTTTAGGTTTATTGTTTTCCAATTAGCAACTTCGTTTTCCCTGGGACCGTAAACAAAGGGCTTTATCATGGCAAGAGGGCTGGGGTTTTTTTTATTATTATTTAATCTGTTTAATATCCAACTTGTAAAACTCATGTGGTCACTGAAGGATGACGGATATTGTTATTATAATTTGACGGTTAGGGGGAACATTTCATCCCTCGCAGCTTGTTTCTCCGAAGGCGGAGGTCTGCGGCTCGATCTCTCCCGCTGATCTGTGGGTTCACTAGTGCTACCTGCCCTCCCTCTGCCTGCAACTTTGGGGACGGCGTACGCTCCCGCTCCGCCGGCGGCCCGGAGGCTGCAGCCGCCTCGCCTGCCCTGGGGGGCGGCGGGCGCTGCCGGGCCGCGCCGTCGGGCGGGGGGACGGGGACACCGCGGCGACCTCCAGGAGGTGCCGGCCGCCTCCTCTCCACCTCGGCTGCGTTCGCCCAGATTTGCAATTTGCGTCTGAAATGTCTCTCTTCGTCTAAGCTTTCTGCTCGTCCCTGTCCACCCGCCAGCCTGCCTGCTGCTGATCTGTCTGTGGATCTGTGTGTGTGCTCGTCCCTGCTTCTGCCCGTCCTGTCATCCACCTCGCTTTTTCTTTTATTTCTCTTCATCCTTCCTTTCCTTTCCCCTTCTTTCTGGGTCTGCCCCCTGTTCTTGAGACATGGATGTATCCCAGTCATCTTGCCGATGCCTTCATCCGTGGCTTGCCGCGCTTTGATGATGCCAACTTTCTTCCAAACTTTAGCTCGGAGGGGAGTGGGGGTGGCAGGGAGAGGAAAGTGCAGGAGGCAAAAAGAGAGCCCCTCTCGCCTCCCCCGGACCCGCCTGTTGTGATCTGCCTCTCCCCCCTCTCCCGAAGAAGTGGCTGTTTAATAGTCTACGGGAACTTTAGTTTGGAAGCAGGCAGAAGAATTTATAGAAGCTTTAAATGCGGGGCTTATAAAAATACCGGGGAATGGTCTTTGAGGTTTATGCACTCGTAAACTTTTGCTGATTGCTTCTGGGAAGTTGTCAGGCATTTAACACCGCGTTTATCTTACAGCGCAATGAAAACACATCTGCCCAGCGTCTCGTTACCTGCTTTAATTGTACCGCAGCCCTCTGCCACCGGCTCCACTCCGCTTGGGTCATTATTTGGGGGAACGAGCAGCCCGGAGCCGAGCTGCAGAAGGGACTGCGCCGGCCGCTCCGGAGCATCACCCAGCCGCCACCGTGAGCGGCCGGGCAGGGCGGGAGGCAGGGGCAGGGGCTGCAAGGGGGCTGGAGGGGCCCAGAATACAGGTGAGAGCGGACAGCACAGCGGTTGCTGATTTTCCATAGCGTCTTTTGCAAGTTCTGCTCGAGGGTCATTTTGTTCTGCCCCCCTCCCCCAGGCCAAAACCCCCTTCCCTCTTCCCAGGGCTGGGCTTCCCGTTTGCTGAAAAGCCTCCGGGAGGAAGGACGCTCTCCAAATTTTCCCTAAAGGCGCCCAGGAGCACAACGCCGGCGAGGCAGCTTTTAGACAGATCAAGGCGTCCTCTCTCCCTGCCTGCTCCGGGCAGAGAGGCACGGCGTGCCCACTGCGGCGGGACGGCCCCGCAGCAAGCCGAGGGCTTGGGATCACCCGCAAAGTCCCCGTCCTTCTTCCAGCGGCTCAGCCCCGAGTCCCTCCTGCCTCTGGCACGCCGAGCCCGGGAGAGAGCCGAGGCGGGCGCAGCGTTCCCCATGCAGCGGGGCGGGGGGCAGCCCCAGCTGCAGGGTCTGCCCGGCTATTCCAGCGCTAAGTCAAGCGTCGGAGGGTGTTTTCGTTCGCCGCAGCTGCTTCTGCGTTGTCCTCGCTTTCAGGCAAAGTTTATTTAAGTTCAGGGTGAAGAAAAGACACTTAAAAAAGAAAGAAAATGATCTCCCCCCCCCCCATTTCATTCGCTCCTAGTGCAAACCTCCTCAGAGGTGTCAGTCCAGAGGCAGCCGCGGGAGGCCGGTGAATTCCCAGCCTGGGAAGGGTTTTCAGCAGCAGACGGGGACCGAGCAGCCCACCGGGGTCTGGGGGCCGCACGTAGGGGAGGAGAAGGGGCCGATGCTCTCAGCCCCCGCCACGCCCGGCGCAGCATCCTGCTCCCCGGAGCCAGGAGGGTCGGGGAGCGGGGCAGGGTGGTGGGATGCGGCGGCTGCCTGTGTGCAGCCGGGCTTGGGGGATATTTGTGTGGCGAGGGGCTGCGAAACGGAGGAAAGCATTCCCCCTCGGTCCTTTGCCGGAGGAGAAAAACTGCATTGCTGGACTTGACCCGACAGCGCAGCGGAGTTGAAGCATCTTGGGGTGAGAGGATGCCACCCACAGACGGGCACCTCGGAAGGGGAGGGCTGGAGATGGAAAGTCTGGAGGGCTGCAGAGGGATCAACGACACCTGAAGGTCCCCCTGAGACCCGCCGGGTGGCCCGTAGGTCCCCTCCGGGCTCTGCGGGGAAGCGCGGCGACCGCCGCGCTTCCCCGCAGAGCCCGGAGGGGACCTACGGGCCACCCGGCCCCGGTGGCTGGGCTCCTGATCCAAAATCCACAGCACCATCTCCTGGGCAGCGAGAGAAATGCATGGCCCGCCTCGGAGGCGGCGGGGTTGATGTCGGCGGTGGAAGAAGGAAGGACCGCCATGGGCCTGGAGAGGTAGAAAATTACATGGAAATGTGGGGGGAAAAAAAAAAAAATACATGGAAATGTAAAATAACCCTGCAGCGTGTTTTGGCATAGGGAGGGAAATAATTATTTATCACCCTTTTGAAGCTGAAGCCTATGGGTTGAGGGCTGTGCTTGGACAGGAGTCAAGAGGCTCTCGGGAGGTATTATGTATTCATTTACATACCACCCCCCACCCCACCCCCCCGAAATGTATGTACTTGAAATAGATTATGGTTGGAAGAGCCTGATGGCATCCCAGTTTCAGGGACAACACCAGGTGTATATGCAGTGACAAACCCACCAAGGTGTTATACTGAGGTTTGTGGCGAAAGACTGGAAGATCCTACAACAATTCAGTGTGCTCTGTTTTGGTTTTGGGAAGTTTGAGATATTTCTTTTTCTTTCTTTCTTTCTTTCTTTCTTTCCTTCCTTCCTTCCTTGCTCTTTCTTGCTCTCTTTTGCACTCTCTTTTACCCTTCCTTCCTTCCTTCCTTCCTTCTCTCTGTCCCCCTCCCTTTTTTTTTCTCCCTCTCCTTCTTTTCTCTCCTTCCTTTCCCCAGAGAAGGCCCCTTGAGGGCCTCCAAGCCATTCCCCTCCTCATGCACATGGTTCCCCATGTATGGGCACTTCTGCTTTGGCCAAACCAGGGTTATTGATATAGTTGCCCTTAGCAAACCATTCCCTGGATTGACAGAGCTACCTGTTATACTTATTTATCCACTTCAGCCTGAATTCTGCCTCATGCAGCTCTAACTGCTTCCCTCTTGTTTCCAGCTCTCAGAGTAGGTCCTCATTCTCTCTGCTCCTTTCAAACACCCCCCAGCAAATATTTGGGTGGGTCTCAGCAGGACCAGAGGGCAGAGCTCTGCTCAAGTACAATTAATATTTACTCCCTGCCCAGCTTTCATTCTTACACTTGACCCTGTTTTGTCTATACTGGAAACTTTCCACTGAAGGGAATGTGGCGCTGAGCTTACTCTTCCCACCCTTGCTTGGACAGACTATAGATGTTTATTTTCAGTTAATATTTCATCACCAAAGAGTTTCTATAGGCCTTTCCTTTTCCTTCCATGCTTCTTGAAGTCCTTCCAGTTCACCTTTATTGGTACTGAAAGTACTTAAATCTGAAAGCAGTAGTTGAGGTGCTATCTCATCAGTATTGTATACTGAGAGAGACATCTATCACTTCCCGGGTACATGACACAATGCCTCTGTGTTAGAAGCCCAAAAATTACATTGGATTTTTTTTTTTTTTTGGTCACACTGCTAGATCCTATTTAATTTACTGAAGCCCATACATCCAAATCTATATGTTAGCAGGCACGTATATTACACCTACTGTATTCCCTTCAGTCACCACTTTGCAATTATAGGAAGAAAAAAATGCTTGCGTGTGCCTTCCATTCCTTATAAATCCATGCTGTTTATTGGTTGTGGATCCATTCTCCCCTAAGTG
The DNA here is from genome assembly GCF_000737465.1 of Haliaeetus leucocephalus. Classification (NCBI taxonomy): domain Eukaryota; kingdom Metazoa; phylum Chordata; class Aves; order Accipitriformes; family Accipitridae; genus Haliaeetus; species Haliaeetus leucocephalus. Next base: position 585,546 of record NW_010973294.1, read on the forward strand.
CTTAGGATTTTTACCTTTTAATATTTTTTCCACTATATTACTGCAGGCTGAAGTTAGGCTTACCAGATGGTAGATGACAGGTTCACTCTTTCTCTTCCTCTTTCCTTGCCATTTTTAAAGACCAGTAACATGCTCCCCTTTCTTTTCAGACCTCTTAGAGTTCACTAACTCTCCAGGAACACTTTAAAATAATTGTCAGTAGTTTGTTTAAGTTCATTAGTTAATTCCCTTTCCTCCCCGTGCTGCATATCACAGAGATATGCTCAGTTTCACATCCTTAGTTTTCTCCCCCTCAACCTTCCTTATGACCTTCCCTCAACAACCCTAACTAAAAGGTTGTTTTTCCTAATTGTACTTTATTTTTCATGAAAAAAAACAATTCAATACTTTTGCTAATTTAGAATCATCACTCCTTTTGTTCCCTCTTTGTAGAATAACAATCCTCTTTTATTCCTGGCAATTCCCTTCATCCCCTTGTAATTAAAAGATCATCTAGAATCTATACACATCTAAGGAGTTGCTACATTGAAAAATGGAGGCACTATCGCTAGCAGTGTTGTAATACTCTATAAATAAGGCAATTTTATATGTTTAATAACTTATCATGGGCATAAAATACAAAAGTGTGTTGAAATACGGTTCAGTAAGAGTCAAAATCCATATATTTAACAGTGAAAAATAATTTTGTTCTCAAACACTTCCTGTATTTCAACTATTTTTGAATTAAAGTGTAAGCTCATTTCCCATTACATCCCGTCAGTTGCCATGAAAAGTAACAAGAAAAAACAAAGAATTTCCTTCCTGGGTTACTTTGCTAAATTCATACTTTAATCTTTTGGTAGACGATGTTTTTCAAACACACTCAGATGTCTGATTGTCAGCTTTATGTCTCAGGAAGTATTCCCAGCAATTCAGGTACAGTAAAGTATCTACCTCTAGCAAGTCTCTGTGTACTATATAACTTTTATAGTCATTATAAAAAGTAATTTATTGAAAAAACTTAAACCTTTTCCAACTCAACTGACTTTTGATTTAAAGGTGTGTGCTCCTGGTTATGGTAATCAGGTGTGGTAGGTGCTTTTTTCAGAATTAGGTTTGCTGTTTATGTCACAAAGTTTAGAAGCTCTGAGAGTAACATCCTCTAAAACATAGCATGTTCATAGAAACAGAGATATCAGCTCATGTTTCACTGTTACAGTGTCTGGAATTGCACATAATACAAGGTAGGAGAACTTTTCCCTTTTTTAGATCGCATTTTTTCTCCTGGGTATTATTTCTATTTGCCTTCACGGGAGTACAATACAGTGATTCTGGCTACAGGCTGGGTCTGGGGAAATGGCATTTAACAAAAAAAGGGAAGCAGCACAGCTCATTGGTATTCGGCTGTATCTTTCTTTCTTTCTTTCTGTCTTTCTGTCTTGCTGTCTTTCTCACTTCCTTTCTCTCTCTCTCTCTTTCTTTTTTACCTCTTTTTCTTTCTCTTGCTTACTTACTTTTGCTTGCTTGCTTTGCTTCATATACCATATGGCCTTGCAGCATTTTAAAAGTGACAGGACCCTTTAATGACAGCAGAGATCACGACCAAAAGGAAAGCTCCTTGTAACAGTGCCTAGCTCTGATTAGTGCTGACACTCACTCATAATATTTTTGAGCCAAACCATTGCAATGGGATTTAAACTTGTTTTTCGATCCAGAGAGGAGGATGGTGCCAGCTATGGTCCCAGTCCTGTCGTTGATTCTGCGTGGGCAGAGACCTGCTGGTGCAAACTAAAGGACTCCACCTCACTGCAGGCACAAGGGCAAGGGAAGGAAAAGCAGGGAGGCATGAGCAGGTGAAGCAGGGACCCTGCCACGCTCCTGAGAGGTCCAGCTGCTGAGCTCTGACATCTGGAGGTGCCTACAGCAACCTTGGTGTTGCTCTGCATTGTGCTGGTAGCTCAGTTAGTCCTTCGTTCAAACCCAGGATTAGCACACCCACTGCCAGAGCTCAGCCAGAAACCAAGGTGGGGTGAGGACAGAGGCCAAATGCTGTCCATGGAGAAAAAACCCATAGAGTTCAGTTTTGTCAGGAACTTTGGCTTTCAGAGTATTTTGCACCACAGCCTCAGTTACCGAGAGCAGTCCAGGTACCACAAAGCTTACACCCAACTTCATTTCTGAGGGTAAGACCGAGTGACCAGAGAATGCTTGAGGGCTGACATAAGCTTTTAGCATTCTTAGTCCCGTCTTAGGCTGTCACAGAGACTTACTGATGTTTCCTTTGCAGAGTTATTTGATTATTCCAGGAGAGGACTGCTGGAGGCAAGGGGCTCCGTGCACCTGCAGGCTGAATCCACCAAGGTGACAGTCACCTTTGAAGAGGCAAATTTGCATGGAGATCTGAACATATTTCAAACTGATTTGCTTCATTATTGTCCCTTTTCTCTCACTGGCCATCCACTCGGACAATGGTTTGATTTATTTGAGGTTAAATGGGCATGAAAACAAACAGTGTGGCTTGAGGCAAGGCTAGGTGCATCTGATCTAGAAAACATGTAAGATTGCATCTGTGGATTTGTGAGCTGAGACACTGTCAAGGAAAGGGCATAGGCAGCCTTTTCACATCCCTGGCCCTGTACACATCTACATATAGCATCAGACCATGTTAACACAGGAAAGAAGTCCTGTTTAATGTAGTGGTTGGTTACCTACTTGTCAATAATCCTGAATGAAGAGCTTAGTGAAGAATGACATGCAGCTTTTTTGAGAGGTGAGGTCACTGAGGTCAACTTTATACTAGTCTGACCGGCTATCGGACTCGGAGGGACACTTGCCTGAACTGCCAAAGGTTCCCTGAGACACATTTTTTAGACTTCTCAAATAGGGCATGGGATTTTCCCTGCCTCCCTCCCTTAACTGTGGCCATACAAAATTATGCAGGAATTTCCCAGTGTAATGGCAGAAGGATGGGAGACGGAGGCTCCAACACTGACGTTGGCTCTGATAAACCCAAGTCACCCTGGAGGTACATGTTCTGTGTCCCATGATACACATCAGGCTTGACCTTTGGGCATCTGGGCATCTAGCCGCTTGGTCCATGTTTTGCTTTTCTAAGTTTTGCCTCCCTTCTTTGTACCATACCATATGATTTCCTTCAGGATTCCTCCACTTCTTAGGGTGGGTTCTCTGTGATGCTCACCTGAAGCAAAAAAACCAAAACAACTTCACCCAAAGATAAAACAAAGACTCAAACGCTTTCAGCAGTGATAATTATTCCTGCGTATCAGATGAAGCCCACGGTGCGGAGGAGTGTAGTTTCAGTGCACTCACTAACCTTCTGCACATGCATGGGATGAATCTGGACCCACGTGCTCACACATTACAAGATTTGGGAACCATTTTTAGCGATAACTTCAGAATTATGCCAGCAGTGTGAGACCAGGCACAGTGAGAAGCATGGAGCCCGCAACACATTGTTATCATGTTCATGCTGTTGATTCTGACTCTCTGATAAAGTTAATTGACTGAGTCAGGGCAAATTTGCTCCACACCTGCTCTGGACAGAGCAAGCTCAACCAGCTCTAATCAATCACTCCCACCAGGAAACTGGCACAAATGGTTCTTGTTCAGCTGGTGCCAGCGGCCGATCTCGGTGGCCCTGGTGCTATCCCAGGGCAAGACTGTGGGATGTGCAAATCACCCTGGGGGAACCACATCAGAACCTGTCCCTAAGACACTTTATTTTTTACCCTTAAAATAGTATGTTCCCTGAGCGTTTCTAATAAGCTTTGCTGGTCTCAACGCCATTCAGTTACTGCTCTGGCAGCATTCCTTCAGAAAAAGTGTACTTTATTGCATTTGTGACCTGTCTGTTATCAAATTGGTTCCAGGATGGACCAAGGGACGATCTTTCCCTCTGGTGCCCACCATCAAACTCCTCATCCTAGGGTCTTCAGCAAGAAGGGATGGCTACACTTTGCTCTGTGGGTAGGGCATATGGGCCAGGAGTCTGAGAAACTGTGCCTTGCATTTCCTGGATTTACTCATCAAGACATTCACCCCATTTAGGGCATGTTTAGAAATGGCTATCAGACACACCCAGCACCTGCCTTATCCTTTGTTTCTGAATCTTTCTGAGCCCTTTAACCTGTTTTGCCCTGTCCTGCTGCCTGCACACAAAGCACTCCATCCAAAACCCATGCCTCTTCTCAGAGGGAACATGTATCTAAAGGCCCTGGCACAAGCCCACGGTAGCCTGTGGCTGTCCTGCACAGCAGTTCCCGGTGCGGTACGTGGGGCTGTTGGACCTAAGCTCCAAGAGGAGGAGAGCTCTGCCAGCCTCCTACAACGTGGTTACAACACTGGATACAGCAGTATGAGTCAGACAGAAGACTGGTTAAAACCCCCAGCAGAGCTGAAACTCTTCCCAAGGCAGCTGCAGAAGGTTAAACTCTGTGTCTGCAGACAGTGGGTGGCAGGAGACAGGAAGGCAGACAGCAGCGAGCCTTATAAATGACAGTGCTTGCTTTTGAAGCACTTAAATGTGTTACTGGTTTTTAGTTAGCAGAGAGAGCCTGACTAGGACCCTTCGTTTGGCATTAAGTCAGACCGTACCACAAACAGGGCAGAAGAGGGATAGGCATCGTGCTCGAAGATATTTTGACAAGGAGAGCAGCAGCAGCAATAGCAGCTTGCAAAAATCCTATGGGGTAAATCCTATGTCTCCTTAGCAGGAGACAAATAGACTGCAAAGGTAACAACATACGAATAAATCGTAGAGAAAGACCATGTACGCATTTGGATCCTGTCAGCTCTGTGTTTACATGCTGTAGCTACAGACCCTGATCCTATGCTAAATGTGGGTTTGGGTAAATTACTCTCTACACATTGTGGGATCAGGAGCTTCAGCCGGGGCAAGCGGGCACTCAGGGAGTTATTGTCGTTTGTGCTCTGCCTTGTGATAACTTGCTTGTGTGTCCAGAAGATCAATCAGAAAGCAAGGGGAACATTTAAAATTTTTAAATTGGATGCTAACAAATGAACCAGAGCATGGGCAGAAACAATGCTATCAGCCCTCCTGTCCTCACCCCAGCTTTGATGGGCGGAGTAGTGGTGTGCTTCTCTCTGTGCCCAGCTCTGAAGGCATGAGGAATTCAGCTGTCCCAGTGAATTTGATTCCTTGAACATCTGGTCTCTGTCTGCTACAGAAAAGATGGCAGGCCAGATGGGAACATCCTAGTGGCTGCAGTCAGCCTGGGGGGCACCTACTACGTCGTGCTCAAAGATATTTTGAAAACGATAGATCACAGGACCTGAAGAGCTTTCATATAAAAGACCTAATGTTACTGTAAAGTTAAATAAGGTGCATTTTTTTTTCTTTTGTAAGGGAAAAATATTAATACAGTAAAAGGTAAAAGTAAGATATATATTCACTATAGATGCAGTAGGTAGACCACACTTGTAGGAAAAGGAAAATAAAAGGCAGAGAGCAAGCCTGAGCACGAGCTGTGCACACTGTTCAGTTGCTAGTACACACCCTGCCTCGGCTTTCAACCATTTCAGCCGGCCACTTCCAAAACAGTGTTTGGGAAGATTCAGACTTGAGGAGTGGGCCATGTGAACCTCATGAAGTTCAAAAAGGCTAAGTGCAAGGTCCTGCACCTGGGTCAGGGCAGTCCCCAACAGCAATACAGCCTGGGGGATGAATGGATAGAGAGCAGCCCTGCAGAGAAGGACCTGGGGATCCTGGTGGATGAAAAACTGGACATGAGCCATCAAAGTGTGCTTGCAACCCAGAAAGCCAACCATATCCTGGGCTGCATCTAAAGAAGTGTGCTCAGCAGGTCGAGGGAGGTGATTGTCCCACTCTACTCTGCTCTCATGAGACCTCACTTGGAGTACTGCATCCAGCTTTGGAGTCCCCAGCACAAGAAAGACATGGACCTGTTAGAGTGGGTCCAGAGGAGGTCCATGAAGATGATCAGAGGGATGGAACACCTTTCTTATGAAAAAAGGCTGAGAGAGTAGGGGCTGTTCAGTGTGGAGAAGAGAAGGCTCTGGGGAGACGTTACTGCAGCCTTTCGGTACTTAATAGGGTCTTATAAGAAAGATGGAGAAAGACTTTTTACCGAGGCCTGTAGTGACAGGACAGGGCGCAATGGTTTTAAACTGAAAGAGGTTAGATTTAGATTGGAGATAAGGAAGACATTTTCTATGATGAGGGTGGTGAGACACTGGAGCGGGTTGCCCAGAGAAGTTGTGTATGCCCCATCATTGGAAGTGTTCAAGGCCAGGTTCAGTGGGCCTTTGAGCAACCTGATGTATTTAAAGGTGTCCCCGTCCATGGTGGAAGGGGTTGGACTAGATGATCTTTAAAGGTCCCTTCTGACCCAAACCATTCTATGAGTCTAAGAGTCTGAAAGAAGTTCATGCCAGTTCATGCCCAAAGGGCAATATGGACTGCACCAGGTTTGGCTTCCTTCATGCTACATAGTCCTCTTAGACCACCCTGGAAGGCTTTGTGTTTCCAGATGCCAGATCTGTCACCATGCTCTGTTTTTTCTTAGTTTGATGGTGCACACACTGTGTAGGCTGCTAATACCACATCTCTCATATTATTTTAGGTATTGTAAACTGACAAAAGAAACACAAACTAATAATGACATCTTAGGGCCACCAGGGGCTTGAGGAGACACAGGCCAAATGCTCTGGGCTCTGGGTGAAGCCAGCCTGTTGAAGCGGGGTCTGGCCTTAGCAATGCGGGTATCCATCAGTCTGTGCCACTTTGCCTTGGGGACTAGGGACTGCTCCCCACCCCCTTTGCTTAGGAGTGCAGACATAGCCTAAAAGCTTTAGGCTATATCTGGGACCTTTTCAGCTGACAAGTGAAGGTTGCACAATTTCCCCAGGACGTCAAATGGTGAAGGGAAGTTTGTCCTACTGAACTGGCCAAACTGGGCAGTAAGGAGGGTCAGCAAATTTTAGGGACAAACAGAGACTCAATGTCATTGGTTTCAGACCTTGGATTTAATTTTTTTAACCTTACCTATCAGTGGTAAAGACATTTATGGTCAGACACTGACCATACATCACTTTTGGCCATCACTAAGGAGGGCCTGGCAGCTTCTACCTTGGGATTACAGGAATTTTTCTTTCAGCTCCAAATCAGTGATGCTGCAGACTGAATACAAACCTGACTGAGGTTTGGTAGTTAATAGAAATGGAGTGTAACAAAGTCTAGTGCTAGATCATGTTTATGCTATGTTGTGAGGAAAACAGAAATCCATCCAATTTCAAATGAAAGGTGGACAACAGCTGCCAGAACTGCTGCTGGAATAAAACCCTGGAAGAAAAAAAGAAGGGTATTAGCATAGGATAGACAGAACAGCTTATTTCCAAAAATTATTGTCAGTTGAAGGAAAGGACCAGAACAGTCAGGATTTTATTTCACAATATTCACATTATTTATTTCATACTTTTATTTCAGCCTGTATTGTGATTCTTAGGCAATTACAGAAAAAGGTTTATTAAAAAAAAATAAAGAAATAATCTGGGAACTGGAAAATCCAAGAGAAACATGAAAGGGATGTTATAATGGCTGCAAAGAAATTGTGAGTTTTCAAACACTGTTAAGGATTATAATTTCTACAAAATATACAGATCAATTAAAGCAAAAGGACATAAAGACTAACTATACCCATAGGTGACACAGCTGGTGCAGGGAAGATTTATCCCTTTAGATCAAACTTGACATAGATTATTCACTGAAATGTTTGAGAAACCTTACTATCCTCCCTGTTCCCACATCCGTGAGACAGCCTTGCTACAACTAAACAGGAGATTTTGGTATTTCAGGTAGTTTTTGCTGGTCTGTCTGAAACAGCAGGCACAGTTTAGAGTCACACAGTCTCAGCTATGTGGACTTGGGTTTAGCAGTTTGCAGTAATGTGCAGGCTTAGGTGAGCACCCTTTCGTTCCCATTTCTTCAGTCCCTTTGTTGGAAATTATCACTGAAATAATAATAATGTACTTACTGTAAAAAAAGGGGCTGCAGAGTCAACTTCTGACTATATTTAGTACTTCTATTACAGAATGGTGCCAATGAAACAGGGTTAACATGACCTTAGATTTTGCTTGTGAGAACAACACAAAAAATCTGTTATAAACCGAGAGAGACTGATAACTGCAAAAATAAAAGAGGTAGATAAGGCAAAACCAGAAAGCCCTAGGAGCTGCCACCACTTGATAAAAACAGTCTGCATATCTGTGAGGATATTGGTTGTGTCATGAGAGGTAGCCTGGTGGTCATAGGAGGTTGTAACTCCAGATGGACACATGCTCTGCCAAGAGGAGAGCAGACAAGAGGCATTAAGTCAATTGTTTTGCACAAGACATTTTCAGGCAACAACCAGCAGGTAGAGTTGACTGAATCCCAAAATATGGCACAGTCAGGAAAAGGCTGTGTCAGGGTAGACCCAGAGGTCCAAATGAAAAATATGCAACTCTAATTCAGCATAAATTCTGTTAATTAAGGTAATAGTTCATTTATAAGTATTTGAAGGTCTTTGCTGTGTTAACCATACGAAAGTGATGAAGATGGTGATGGTGTGTGCCTGCTAAGGGAAGGTGTGGGGACGTGTGTTGTGAGATGGTGCTGGCACATGCCTTTTGGAAACGACTGTTGGGTTGTGCTCCTGTAGCGCCGTACCAATCCGCTCGCACACAGGCAATGCATGGAACAGACCTCTGTCAGGCTCCTTGGCTCTTAATGAGTCTAAACAACAGCTGTTCTCTCTTTCTTTGGGCCAAAGTCAAATGCTGAAGCATAAAACATGTGGGTTACAGTGCCATGGAGGGAGTGTGCAATTCATCCTCCTGTAACTGTTGCAGGCATGTGCACTTGTGTGAGCAGCATTTACATGCACACAACAGCCTAGAGAAGGGCGGGAGAGTCATAAAGTACAGATTACAGTTAAAAGGCCCAAAGGAACCACTGTGAGCATCTAATCGGACCCCCTGTGCAATGCAGAAGACTGCACTGAATTAATTTCTTTAAACTAGATCATGCCTATAGAAAAGAAAATCTTAATGTTTCAGTTTCCTATGTTAATGTACCATGACCTTAGAGAAATTGTTCCAATGATAGCTGTTCTCACTATTTAAAACATGCAACTTCCTCCTGGTTTGAATGTGCCTAGTTTCAGCTTCTTGGCATTGCATTGTTCTACCTTCCTCGGCTAGACTGAAGATCACTTTTACTAATGCAACTGAGCTGTCAACTTCACACTTGTTAAAGTTGGTTCCTTAAGTTTATTCTGATAAAAAACACCTCAGTGACTCTGGTGTATTTCTGGACCCTTTCAGTATTGTTAGCAACCTTCCTGAAGGGTGGGCAGCAGAACTGGACACTGTGCCCCAACTGCACTTGTTCAGGGTCAGTGGCTGCCTGGCCACTTGAATGCCGAGCCTGAATATCAGGTTTTTTTCCCCTAGTTGATATTCCTTGTTTATGTATCCAAAGATTTCAATAGCCCCAGAATTGCACTTGGAACAGTGTTCAGCTCATTGGCTATTTTTTCCCTTAATAAAAACAATCTTCTTTCTTTGTCAAGCTGACTGATTTATAATCAACTCAGTAATTTTGTTTAAGATGTGGGCATGATACTCCCTTACTTTTAGTGATCTTGAACTTTTTCAGTATTTCACAGATTATAGAAAATAGTGAGTTTCTTTGTCAACTCTTCTGAAAGTCTTGTATACAAAATTTCTTACAACGTAGCCCTCATCTACATTTTGAAAGGGAATTCACATTCGTTTAAATGCACCTGCTATATCTACAAGAATTTACATGTGCACTTCAAATATGCTAAAACTTATATTTAAATATGCATTGCAGACCAGAGAACTGGTGTTCAGCTACTCACAGATATTAAAACCAGGAAACACCATTATAATAATTTAATCTAGGTCTGTCTGTGAGTATGCTGGAGCAGGTTCAGTGCAAGAAGCAAAAAAAAGCAGCCTGACATCGATAACCGAAGTTGTACATTTTGATCCAACTTTTGCCTGACTTACGTAGACTGCAGGATTTTTTCTTCTGTGCTTGTTAGAAATAACGTCTAATTCCTGTGTGAGCTGGAGCAGCTTTTTCAGGCAGATATTTTCTCTTGATTCAGAGGCTTCAGCTGATGAGAAGCTATCAGAGTGGCTGAAAAATTTCATCAAAGTCTAATTACCCTCACCATTAACATTTTACACAAGTTCTAAATGCAATGTGTTCAGTGTCAGTTGCCAGCTATGGGAACTTCACAGAATCATAGATGGTTAAAGTTGGAAGGGACCTCTGGAGGTCATCAGGTCCAACCCCCCTGCTCAAGCAGGGTCTGTTATAGCAGGTTGCCCAGGACCATTTCCAGTTGCCTTTTGAACAGCTCCGCAGATGGAGACTCCACAATGTCTATGGGCAAGCTATTCCAATGTTTGACCAGCCTCACAGTAAAAAAGTGTTTTTGTGTATTCAGATGGAATTTCTTGGTTTTAGTTTATGTCCATTGCCTCTTGTCCTGCCTGGGGGCACTACTGAGAAGAGTCTGGCTCCATCTTCTTCATTTCTTTCCATCAGATATTTATACATGTTGATATGATCCCCCCCCCCCCGATCCTTCTCTTCTCCAGGCTGAGCAGTCCTAGCTCTTTCAGCCTCTCCTCACACAAGAGACGCTCTAGTCCCTTAATCATCTTTGTGGCCCTGCACTGGACTCCACTAAGTCCATATCTCTCTTATATTGGGGAACCCAGAACTGGACACATTACCACACATGTGCCTCACCAGTCCTGAGTGGACGAGAAAGATTATCTCCCTCAACCCACTGGCAACACTCTAATGCAGTCCAGGATACTGTTGGCTTTTTTGCTGCACTGGTGGCTCATAATCAGCTTTTTGTCCACCAGGACCCCAAGATCCTTCTCTGCAGAGCTGCTTTCCTGCAGGTTGCCCCCCAGCATGTACTGGTGCCTGGGGTTATTCCTCCCTAGGTACAAGACTTGGCATTTCCCCTTGTTGAACTTCACAAAGTTCCTCTCTGCCCAACTCTCCAGCCTGTCCAGGTCCCTCTGAATGATAGCACACTTATGTATCAGACACTCCTCCCAGTTTTGTATCATCTGTGAACTTGCTGAAGTGCACTCTGTCTCTTTGTCCAGGTCATTAATGAAGAGGCTAAACAGTATTGGCACCAGCATTGAACCCTGTGGTATACCAATAATTATTTGACTCCAAATGAACTTTGTGCTGCTGATCACAACTCTCTGGGCTCAGTTGTTTGCTCATTTTTCAATCCATCTCACTATCCACTATAGTGTACTTTGTCAGCTGTGTATGATGATGTTACTGGAGACAGCATCAAAGGCCTTATTAAAGTCAAGGTAAATGACATCAGCTGCTCTCCCTTCATCCACCAAGCCAGTCATCGCATTGTAGAAGGCCATCAGGCTGGTTAAACATAATTTCCCCTTCATAAATCTATGCTCACTACTCCAAATTACTTTCTTATTTGGAAATGGTTTCCAGGTGGATTTTCATCATCATCTTCCCAGTGACTGAGGTGAGGCTGGCCAGCCTGTAGGTCCCCAGCTCTTCCTTCTTGCCCTTCTTGAAGACAGGAGTGACATTTGCTTGCTTCCATTCTTGAGGAACTTCTCCCAGTTGCCAAGACCTTGCAAAGATAAGAGCCACCTCGTGATGAAATCAGCCAGTTCTCCCAGGACTCATTGTGTACGTTCAGTTTGTTTAAGTGCTCCCTAATCTGGTCCTCCTCCACCAAGAGTTAGTCTTCCTTGCTCCCGATTTTCACTCTTGTAGAAGGGGCCTGAGATTCCCGAAGACTGATCTTAGTGGTAAAGGCTGAGCCAAAGAGAGCATTGAGTACCTCAGCCTCTTTCGCTGTCCTGGTTTCAGCTGGGATAGAGTTAATTGTCTTCCTAGTAGCTGGTACAGTGCTATGTTTTTGAGTTAGGTATGAGAAGAATGCTGATAACACTGACGTTTTCAGTTGTTGCTAAGTAATGTTTAGTCTAAAGTCAAGGATTTTTCAGCTTCTCATGCCCAGCCAGCAAGAAGGCTGGAGGGGCACAAGGAGTTGGGAGGGGACACAGCCAGGGCAGCTGACCCAAACTGGCCAACAGCGTATTCCATACCATGGGACGTCATGTCTAGTACGTAAACTGGGGGGAGTGGGGGTGGGGGGATTGCCACTTGGGGACTAACTGGGCATCGATTGGCGGGTAGTTTGTGCATCACTTATATATTCTAATCCTTTTATTATTACTGTTGTCATTTTATTAGTGTTATTATTATAATTATTAGTTTCTTCTTTTCTGTTCTATTAAACTGTTCTTATCTCAACCCACGAGTTTTACTTCTTTTCCCAATTTTCTCTCCCATTCCAGTGGGTGGGGGGGAAGTGAATGAGCAGCTACGTTGCTGGCTGGGGTTAAACCGTGACATTTGCATCCTCCATCACCAGGTGCCCTGTAGCAGATACCAGTGGCACCCATGTTGGTCTGCGGGCTAACCTTGACCCATAAGCTCTCAACTGGTTCTGACCTGTCCCAAGGCTGAGCTCCATGCACTCCAGCTGCTCTTCCACATAAAGGGCAACTCCCCCTCCCCATCTTCCTGGCCTGTGCCATCTGAAATGCCTGTATCACTGCTTTGCAGCGCTCTGGCCATGTGAGCCTTCCCACCATGTCCACATGATCCCAGAGGCCATAGTCCTGTAACTGCACATAGACTTCTAGCTCCTCCTGTTTGTTATGCCTTTGTCTACTCGACAGAACAGATTTCTTACTAATAGAAATCTTACCCTGGCTCTTAGTCTGGTATCTTCTTTCTTAGAGAAACCATATTGAGCTGTGTTATTTTCTCATTGTTAGGCAGGTTTTCCAGACCTTGAATTGTAACTGGTTTCTGAACATTTTTCAATCTGTATCCTAATCAGCATCCTTTTCCAAGTATAGATCTCAGTGCTGGGTGCAGCCATGCAGATGTGGTCTCCCTAATCCTGTGTACTGTGTGAATAATAACATGTCCTTACTATTCCTACTATACTTCTTTGTTTATTATTGCAAGGACTTAAACTTTATGAGTGACGAAGGTGGGAAACAATGCACAACAGAGAGAAATACATGCTTTGTGTTTGTTCAGTGATCCCTCTCCATCCCTAAACCTTCAAAGCTTTAAAAAATTGAGAGTGCTCCCTTTGGGTGCTGGGACAATCCCCCATTTGCTCAGTGCAATCTGGAGAGACATCAGGCAACCTGGAATGACAGTGAGGAAAAAACACACCTGTGTATAAAGTTATGAAGCCTAGCTTATGAGGGCTGTTGTGGAAAAAGGACAGAGAAGCTGGGAAATACTTCCAGCCAAGAAGTGAGAAGGAAGTCCGTTGTATTCTGTGAGGGTAAGTCCTTCCATGGAAAGAAATTACAAGATACAAATTCAAAGGATTGCCAAGTTTTCTACCCACCCTGCAGGAATAATTTTGCCCTACACATACATACGTTAAAATTAAACAATAACGGCTAGAAGTCAAATCAATATTGATGGCAAAATAGAATCACAGAATAATTCAGATTTGCAGTCCAAACTCCTGTTCAAGCTCTGAAGTCACACACAGATGTAAAGGCCTGGATCCATCTTCTTGAGAGCCTCCTTGTAGGTACTGGAAAGCTGCTATGAAATGCCCTCTTCTCCAGGCTAAACAAGCACAGGTCCCTTGGCTTCTCTTCACGGGACAATTGTTCCAGCTGCTGATCATGTTTTTGGCCTTCTGCTGAACTCTTCATTTGATCAGTGTCTTCCTTGTACCAGGAGGGGCGAAACTGGAGATGGTACTCTACGTGCCATCTAAAGAGTGCTGAGCAAAGGGGGATGATCACTCCCCTTGATGTATTAGCCTTGCTGCTGTTGATACAGTCCGGGATGCTGTTGGCCTTTTCGTCTGCCAGGGCACACTGCAGGCTCATGTTCAGCTTGCTGTCTACCAAAACTCTAGTGTCCTTTCCAGCAGAGCTGCTCCACAGCCAGTGCATATCCAGCCTGTATCACTGCAATGGATTCTTCCTTCCCAGGTGCAGGAGTTGGCATTTGTCTTTATTAAATTTCATGAAGTTCTTATTGGCCTATTCCTTCAGCCTCTCTAGGTCCCTTTGGATGCTGACCTTGCTCTCAGGCATATGGACAAGGCACTAGTTTAGTATCATCTGCAAACAAGATGAGAGTGCATGATGTTGTCTCCTGCAGGCTATTTATAAAGTTGTTAAACAGGACAGGTCTTGGTACAGATCCTGCAGTATTCAACTTGGAACAGGCTTCAAGGTGGAGTTCAACCCATTAACCAGCCCAACCATTGACCAGCTTTTCACACATCTACTTGTTCACTGTCCAGACCAAAACATCCTAACTTGGATATAACAATAATGCAGGAGGCAGTTTTGAAAGCCTTGCTAAAATAGAGGTAAATGACATCCACTGCTCTCACATTGATCACCACACCAGTCATTTCATCGTAGAAGATGATCAGGTCTGTTGGGCATAAGGAATTTAGTAAATCCACGTTGCCTGTTCCCAATCATCTTCTTCATGTGCCCAGAATGTCTTCCGAGATGGCTTGCTTCACAATTTTTCCAGGGACGAAAGTGCAGCTGACTGGCCTGTAGTTTCCTGGATGTCCGTTGCGGTCTTTTCTGAAGATGGGTGCAACGCTTGCTTTTCTCCAGAAGTCATGGATCTCTTCCAGTCTCCACAACTTTAGAAAAAATGACGGAGTCACCTTGCAAGGACATTGACCAAGTCTCTCAGCACCCTTGGATGTAGCTGATGCAGCCCATCCCATGGGCTTGTAAGGGTCAAGTAGTTTTAAATAATCCCTGACTGGATCTTCAAACACTGCTGGTAGTTCTCCTTCTCAAACTTTCTAAGCAAAGAGGCTTGGAGGATATCATGGTTTAACCCCAGCCAGCAACTAAGCACCATGCAGCTGCTCACTCACTCCCCCCCCCCGCAGTGGGATGGGGGAGAGAATCGGAAAAAAAGTAAAACCCGTGGGTTGAGATAAAGACAGTTTAATAGAACAGAAAAAAAAGAAACTAATAATGATAATAATAACACTAATAAAATGACAACAGTAATAATAAAAGGATTAGAATATACGAGTGGTGCACAATGCAATTGCTCACCACCTGCTAATCAACGTCCAGTTAGTCCCCGAGCTGCGATCCCCCCCGTCCCCACTCCCCTCAGTTTATGTACTAGATGTGATGTCACATGGTATGGAATACCCCTTTGGCCAGTTTGGGTCAGCTGCCCTGGCTGTGTCCCCTCCCAACTCCTTGTGCCCCTCCAGCCTTCTTGCTGGCTGGGCATGAGAAGCTGAAAAATCCTTGACTTTAGACTAAACATTACTTAGCAACAACTGAAAACGTCAGTGTTATCAACATTCTTCTCCTACCTAACTCAAAAACATAGCACTGTACCAGCTACTAGGAAGACAATTAACTCTATCCCAGCTGAAACCAGGACAGAGGACTTTGTTGGAGAAGGCTGAAACAGAAAAGGCATTGAGTACCTCAGTCTTCTATGTGTTCACTGTCACTAGATCACCTGCTCCATTCAGAAATGGACTCACATTTTCCTTGTTCAGCCTTTTACTACTACTAACATAGTGGTAGGAGCTCTTGTCGCCCGTGACATCCGTTGCAAAGGTCAAATTCGGATGAGCTTTGACTTTCCTACCATCATCCCTACACGCCCAGGCAACATTTATACATTTCTGCTTTGTAGCCTGTCCCTGATTCCACCTCTCATTTACTGCCTTTTTGCATTGGAGCTCTGTCATATGTTCCCTGTTTAGTCAAGCCTGTATCCTAATACATCTACTTTTTTTTCCTGAGTGTTGGCATGAACCATTCTTGTTCTTGGAGGACACTGTCCTTTAAGACCTGCCAGCTTTCATGAGTTTCTTTACCCTTCAGAGCTGCCTCCCAAAGGATCCTACCTGTAAGATGCCTGAATAAGCTGAAGTCTGCTCTCCTGAAGAGCAGTCTTTACTTTGCTACTCATCTTCCCCAATCAGTGTGAATGCCTATGGAGATTTACAATACCAAATTATTGTACACTTCTTAGAATATTTGAGGGGAAAGAAGGGCCAAGATTCAATAATTGCTTAAGGAAGTAATTTCATTTTCTGGGCTACAAATGTGTATTTTATTTGCATTTATGCCAAAGTAGAATTTCCTTAAAATCAACTTAAGACTTTTTTACTTTCCAGATCATAAAATGCTTTTTGCAAATGAGGGACAAAAAAGACCCATTTTGTCATCTAGGATGTTTTAGAGGTAAAAAGAATAATTTTAGAATTATCTTCAAAGCAAGACAGGGGTGTTTGACATCTGAAGTGTAGCTGAGCACCTTGTTATTCCAGCTTAAATTAGTCCTATACCTTTGTTACTTTATTAGATATCTGCTGTCAGTGGTGGTAGAAAGGATGCTCACTTCCTTGAGTATCACGGGACAATGATCATATTGCTTCAGAGATTCTTCTCACCTTGAGGTCACTACATGGGACACGTGATTTCTTGCAGAGAATGTCTAGCATCACTTGGCAGGTGGCAAGGACTCTCAATAGGCAGTGTAGATGGGCCACTTCATTTAGGATGGAGAAGGGTTTGGGCACGTAGATGCAAACTGTGCTCTTCCATTTGCTCTCAGGGTCATCAAATGGCCATGATTTATTTTATTTACTGGCACAGATGTAGCACATCTGACGCTAGTAAAATTTATTATTGCATAGCTCTGTATTATTATTATTGTCAAGCTCTGTATACGTCTCTAAAAGAGATCATCCAATGTCTTTTAGATTAAACAGAGGCCTTTCCACATATTTTTGTTACTATCCATACCATTACTTTAGTAGTGGTAACCCTAGTAATGGCTCTGCATGGGGCTAAACTTCATTTCTACAAGTAGAGAAGGTAAAAGGGAAAGAGACTGGAGAAAGGAAAGGTTCAGGTTTTATTTTTATCTTTTTTTGAAAGTCTAAGTGAATTGCACGAGTTCTTCCTAGGTAATTCTGAGTACCTTGGTAAATAGTGGGGTGCAGTTTTCTGTGGTGTTAATTCACATCAAATGAACACGAAGTAAAGTTTGCAAGTCTCTAACTGGAGGTCCTGTGTTTTGCTTATTTATTAAAGCAGTGTCAGGATACTTGCACTGCAGAGGCCTGTACTGTATATGTTGTATGAATAAACAACATTTCTCTCTTAAAAATCTGGCAATCTCACACTTTTAAAGAGCACTAAAATTATTTCAGATATAAATTATTTGCATTAAAGTATTAGAAGATGAAAAAATCCAAGGAATATATATTCACTAAGCAAGGGTCATTTCTGTGCCTCCGAGAGATATGAATTTTATAACCACACATAAACAATTACAAACTGCACTGTGTTTTAGAGAAATACATCGAATGAATGAAAGGTTCTGTTAAACTGGCAAAAGCCTGTGAAATTAAAACCAGATGTAAACCTTATTCTGACCATTGTTCTTGTTTTGAAAACTTGAGGTTCCTAGGGTTTGTAGGTTTAATTTGTGTATCTTTTATTTCCTTTTTTGGAAGCGAACAGTTGACAGTCTGCTTTATATGCAGCATGCATAGCACATAAATAGCATTCAAATTAAATTCTACACCAGCTGTACATACCCCATACATGTGGTTCGCGAATGTTGCTGACTGCAAATGGTGCATATTTTGATTTTCAGTTGATATCTAAAACTGTGAATTATCTTCTGAATATGTAGTGTTTTGCTTTCAATCCCTAGATTACATTTATATCAAGCAAAATAAATACAACTGTCTGATAATCACAACCTGGCTTTCTTCAGCTTAGGTAAAGATTAGTTTCTGGCAAAGTGACCTCAAATCTCGTCTTCTTCAAGGCAACAGTCCCATTTTGGATCTGAAAGGGAAGTTTGAAATGAAAAGTAGCCACAGAGGAGAAAACCCAGCGTGTTTCTACACACTGCACCCTGTTAACCTGAAGCGTCTTGAATGTGGGGCTGCTTTTACCTCTGTAAAGTCCCAGTGTGTCTTTAATATAGTAAGATTTGGTACTCAGCTATTAGCTGTTTCAGGCATGTTCACACTGCATGACATTTATATAACATTGACTCCCAGAAACCTGTTCCAGCATCCACTGGGCCCAGTATAAAACCTGTGAGGATTTTTTTGGATGTGGCCTGTATCTGGTTCTTCCAATAGCCTGGTCAGGAATATGGCAGGGAGCCATCGGAGGAGAAGTAGCCAGATGGCACCAGTACACTGTTGCTTTGGCATTTTTTTCTGGCCAGCTGACTGGTGCGATCTCTAAGGAGGATTTTTGTTTGTTTGTTCATTTGTTTTGTATCTTTTCTTTGAGGTAGCCTGTGGACCTGAGTTAAGCTCACTGGTATCTTGATCACCTTACAGATTTTCCACCTTTTCTTTTCTCTTTTTATTTGTTGTACATAGTGTTGGAGAAAATTTACTTTGGTATACTAAAATCTTGCCCTGATTTCATATTCATTTTTTCATACAAAAGCCTTGTTGGCTCTAAGGAGAGCCATATGTTTGAAAGACATGCAACACTGATATTTTTTTTTTCTATCAGCGTTATCTATGAACATTGCAAAAATTCAAGACAAACCTCAAAGGGAAATAAGACCTACAGATATTTATGCCTACAAACCTCAGAGGGAGGTAAGACCCATATAGATATTTATTTCCACAGCAAAGACTTTATTTTAGATTCTGTCTGAGTTTGAGAATGCCCCCTCTTGCTGGCTGCATCTCAGATGTTGGCATCGTCCTTAAGTCAGGGGAGTTCAGGGGAATCTATGAGTGCACCCTCCTGAGGGTGGACGTAGCTGTGAGATTTGTCTCCCCATCCTCTGAGCTGGCCAGACATGAGCCATTTCTGGTCTATATAACTGTGTTAACATTGCACTGCGCTCAAGTCAAGAAGGCCTGGTGACAGGCTGTGTATATTACCGGTTTGTGTCTAAACAGCTTCGAGACTAGAGCTGGCTTGTATCCAGCCATCTGAGAGCACCGACCAAGCAGCCTGCATGTATCTGCACCTGTCCACGTGGATGTCTTATAAATGTGTATGATGCAATATAATTCACTGTTTATAAATGACATATTGTGACACCTCCTCCTTGAAACACATTTTTTTCCACCAAAGCCTTTCAGCTAAAATCCAACACAAAAACAACACAGCTAAGAGAATAAATACATCACTGGGAGTTACCACTTCTCCTTTGTGTTTGAACCCTATGATCTGCCTAATTGAGAGATTGATCTTGATTGGTTGTGAGCACCCACGGTTCCTTCTGATGGGAGCATATGGTATTGCACTGTATGCGCTTTGAGCCAGGGAACAGATCTCTCACTACCCCCTTTATACACAGGGCTGACATTACCACAAAGACAGGCGGCAGTAATATAATGCCTTCCAGCAACTGTGAAAACTGTCTGCGTGATTCAGATCTTTTCTACTTACTTACTGATGATTTAGTTCCAATAGTGCCCTAAAAAGTGGTTCATTGACCTCCCAAAAGCACAGCACTTCTGGGTCATCTGTCTGCTCGCACCCTTACAGGTGATGATGTACCTTTTGGTTAATATATGAACAGTGAATAAGTGCCTTCAATATAAAATGTAAATGTCAAAACATTCCACTTAAAAGCTGCTTTCGGCAAATATCTTTTCAAAACACAGGTTACTGATTCTTAAAAGCTCTGTTTGGGCTAAGTGGTTGATGCTATGCCCGTTTTGATGACTGATTTTTGTATGAGAGTGGCAGCAGCTCAGTTGTTCTAAGGGAGGAAGAAGACGAGAAGCAGCTGCATTTGTGGTCTGCAGATGTTCAAGACAACACCAGTCAGGAAACTCCTAACTACCTTTAATTGATCAGCACACCGAAGTGGGGGAGTGAGCGTTCACATCTGTGGCCCATTCTTATAACATGTTTCCTCCTCACTAATTCTTGCTACTGTCTGGAAGATTTCCAGGCTGCTGCTAGTGATCAGAAGACGATTCTTCCATAAAGAAGGCAGCATTTCCAGCTCTTGAAGGGCTTTAAACAGCCAAGCAGAGGTGTTTTCTGTTATAATAATTAGTTAAACTAAATAAACTGTACTTAAAGAGGATTTTAGCTTGGTTTTAAGGTTTGCTACACCTGTAGGATTGCTAGGCCTTGGTGCTTTGCTAACTATGCTCAAAAACAAGTGAGGTCAAGAGGTTTGTTGCAAAAATAAATAAATAAATAAAATAATAAAAATAAATAATAAAATAATAAAATAAAAAAATAAATAAAATTATGTAAGAGACCATTATAAAGTCACAGGCGATAAGAAGGAAAACAAGTCATGTTTAGTTTGCAGGGTCAAATACAAAAGATCTTTCTCCATGTATCTATTCAGCATTAAAACTGTGAACCTGTGTGGCACTGTGTGTACCTCTGCCTCCAGGTAGCATAGAGAAAAGAGCCCTGACTTGGGAAAGTAAGCCTGGTTTCAGATGGTAACCCCTCCTTGGGGCTTCCACGGGGTCTGATTCAGATTCAAATCTCTCTTGCTTGTTCCCTAAGGCTTCCTAATCCTCAGCTCTACCAGGGAGGAGTACTGAGCTTCCTCCCAGGAGGTCAGGGCTGCCTCTGCCTTGGAAATGCTAATGTCCCCTGGGCATGGCTGGCAGTGATTAGGGCTAACCCAGCCACTAAACTGGAAATTGGCTAATCCCTAAACAGATTGTTAGCCCATGGCTCAGGCTGAGCAAGGTTCTAATCCCAGACTCATCCCATATTCTGCTTCTGTAAGCATTCTTTAAACCTTCATATAGCTTGGCAGAGTGCACATAAAATACGACTGCCTTTGGGGTGATAATGTGACTGCTGCCAACCTTGATATCGACAGTTTCAACGATAAATGTGGTGGCAATGAATTTAGAAAGGTAAAGATGGATTTGGAAATCAGGGTCTGTTCTGTGGATCTGGGAGGTGAAATGTTCAGTAGTAATAAAAGGTAACAGATGGTAGAATTCCTCATAATGGGATGTTGTTGAGACTAGGAACTTAACTAGGACTGGATGTTTACAGAAGTAACAGTATCCAGACTTATAAATAGTTAAAAATTACAAAATTGGGGGGGGGGGAGATGATTCTTTTTCTTTAGACTTTTTGTCACTTGGTGAAGTTAAACTTAGTGTGTTTCTTTATGTTGCACAAACACCTGGAAACAAAGTTTTATCCATATCTGAAATTTCGCAGTCTTGCAAGATGTCTGACCAGTGTAACTGCATCAAAGAGCATTGACTAGAGTCAGCATGGAAAAAGTTTATTGTTGTGGTATTCCAATATGTTTGCTTCCTTTATCTGGATGTCAAGATATTCGAGTATACAACACAGAAAAAGCTTACCTGCGTTAGGTAAAAAAATAAAATCATGTAATCTATGATGCAAAGTAAAAGTATTATTTACTTATATCAAACATGAATATTTTCCAGTTTGGAGCACAAGTTTCTATATAATTTTGAATGACCAGAAAAAGAGGAAATACTGTATTCCTTGTTTTTTATCAGAAGTCTAGAATGTATGAAACTAGCACTTGAACAAGAAAAGGGAGAAGAATTTCTTGCTCCAAAAATGTGAAACTGCTAAACATGAAGTATAGGTCTAAAGTCTCACCTATCTGAAAGGAGCTAATGAGTAACTGCTAGAACATTCTGTTGCAACCTGAGGATAAAGATTCTGCTGTGGCTCGATTAGGTACAGAGAGGTCTCTGAGGGGTACAGCTGACTTGCCATTGCACATACAGCTGCTGCAGAGCGTGGGAGTTCATGCCAATTTGACATGCAAAGGCAAACAGAAGGATGTGGAAAAAACCCCACATCTTTTGGCAACAGCTTGCCTAAGCCGTGCCTTTACTACTACTGAAAAATAGTCCAGGACAGGCTTCTGGCAGTGAGGCCAAGCAACACGATACATTCACTTCCACATGCCTAAACTCTTGTCCCCCTTGAAAGAGGGGTTGGCTATATCCAACTCACCACCTGGGCATGGGCCCTGGCACATGCTCTGCTCTGAGCCATACCCGGGCAATGCGGGCTGCTGCTGCTTGGCACAGACCAGAACTGCGCCAGGCAGCGTGCTGACATGGTGAGTGATCATGGGCTTGAGCCTTTGCCCTGACACTTACTTTATTTGTTAGCACAGACGCTGCCTGAGAGAGCCTGAGGGAGAAGCACTGTGTCTCTTAAGCGTGTTCTCCTCAGGTGCTAATACTCTGCCCACCGACCTCACCTCTCATGTCTTCTTTATGTTTGTCCTCAACTTTTAGTTAATCTTTGAACCAGAATAAATTGTGCTGGGGACATTTTGGGGGGCAATTATAGTCCATGTTGTGGAAGCGGGGCATTGGACAGTGAGTACCAGCAGCTACTGCTCCATGCCTTGTTCAGTCTCCAAGGATCTCATTGAGCTTTCTGCCTGAGAGCCTCCAATTTTGCAGTTCAAGGTCTAAGGCTGCTCCTGTCTATATATATAAATAGGTTGTATATGTGATCGACTGGCTGGCCGGCTGTTTGGCTGACCAACTGTGTCCACAGCAAGAGCTGATTTTGTTATCCAGGGTGCTGCTTGAATCCTCTCTGTCACTTATGCCACTTTGATAAGAATATGGGGTAAATTCTGTAGAATCTGCCCACCTAATCAACAAGCAATGTTATGTGTTGAGAAACATCTTAGAACTCAGATATTCTGAATGTTCTGCATATCTATATTCAGAATGATTCTGTGTTGAGGTAATTATTCATTCTTTTGGTTAATACTGATGTGTACTGCAAATATTTCCTATGCATATGCTAAATGATGTTCATGGGAAGATGTCCTTTCCTTGAATGCAATGTGTACAACAGAGGTGCCTAGATGCACTGCCAGGGTAAATCGCACACATTGAGGAATAAATGAAAACTCAAAAAATTTCTTGCAGCGCTTGTGGTGTGGGTTTTTTCTCCTCCCAAAAGCAGAGGACTTCATATGTGTGGTTCCTCTTCTAAACAGTCCTGCCTCATTTTTCTTGGTTTCACTTTGGTCATATCCAGATTGACTGCCCACTGCCTGCAACTGCATAATTCCATGGGATCTTCTGGTTTTAGAGCTCTAAGTTGAAGGGTTGATCCTATAAATCTGACCAAGAAGTCTCCAGGAGGCCAGTGTGAAATAAATAGCTACAATTTAATTTTCTCCCTTTGTTTCATTATTAGTAGATGGCCTGATGCTGCACTTTCAGTGAGACTAATTCAGCATTGACATAATTCAGAAGTAGTTTGGATTTTATGGACTGATGATAAAGTTGGACTGATGCCAATGTCAGACTGACATCACAGGTTTAAAGATGGACATAAGAGGCATAAACCAAGAGTTATATACTGATCTGTGATTTTCCTCATAAGGTCTATCTGTATGTGACCCCACTATGCCCTTGCTCCGAGCCAACTGTAATCCACCTGACTGAATTAGCCAGAGCCTATATATTATCTCATGTCTCTGGCTTGGTAGCTGGGGCTCAGTGTTGTGTCATCTACAGTCACAAGGTTTGGCATCACCTTGGAGAGCAGAGGGAGAAAGACGTGCTTCTTTTTGTGCCTGCAAGGCACCACCCCCGTGGCACTGGGCTACTTTGGCAGGGAGTGCTTCTATGCAGCTGGAAACTGCAGTCACTAAAAATAGTCTGGAAGGTTACAAAAAGCAAGAGTGGGGAAAAGCATTTAATGTGTGATAAAGTAAGTGATTTTATAACTGATTTTATTACTTAAAGTTCAAACATTATTTTCACTAGTCTTTGTCTGGTGTAAATGAAGATGAAAGAAGTTGGACAAGGTAAGACTTGAGTACTGCAGGATGCTTCAGGGATCACGTCTTTAAGGGTTATTAAACACAATTTGTTTTTGTCAGATTCCAATTTGTCTGTGTTTTAGCAAATCCTAGAAACTTGAGTTCTGACATTTTGTATATCCCTATTAATTATTCATTCCTGAGAATCTGTACTTGTTTGACCTTAAGAATTATTGCCTGTTTACATTGAAGAAGACCCAGTAAGACTTGTCATACATTGTCCTTCACAAAAAATAAAAAAATATCAGAGTCTTTCTCCCTGGGTAAATGAGGAAATAAAACAACCTGGGCTGGGTCAATGATTTTAATACTGGTGGGAAACTCTTAACATGCTGCAGAGGCAGCATCTAAAGAATCTGCTGAGATAGCTGGATCTGCAGTTCTAGGTTAAACTTAGGGATGCAGGGCCACACTTTATCAACGTTATGTGGGATGAACTGACCCTTGTGCAGAGTGCCACCAGAGGACTCATGCATCACTTATGTCTGACAAAGCATCCTAGGTGGGACTTTGGTTGGTGCACGAGGCTAATATGGATACTCTTTGCAGGAACTAAGTTTTAACCACTATGAGTAAGGTCTCTCTCTTTGTATACACTTTGTTTTTATTGAGACAAACTTCCACTGAACTCAGCGTGATACTGAGTGTGTTGCATAAACCCTACTGACTTCAGCAGTTCCAGGGCAGAGCTGGCTGCAGATTTCCAGCTAGAACAAGATTTTGCTGGAAAATCCCACCTCCATGAAGCATTTCATGGAAACAATTTGCTTTTGGTGATGTCAGTGGTTTTTGCTCAGACTGCGTGGAAGCCTGGGCTTCCCAGGAACTGATTTTTTGTGGCAGCCTTCCTGCTCAGATTACCATGGAGCTGACAAGTCCAGGGCTTTCAGGGTTTGCAACATTAGGGCAGCCTGACCACTTAACCTTTCCACAGCTGGTGAAGGAGCAAGCATAGCACTGAGAGGTCCTGGATCTGCACCTCTAGCCAGGGCTCACATTTTGTCTCTGCAGCAGGATTCTGGGACACAATTTTCACATAAGCCACGGCTTCAGGGATTCTGGTGTTTCTGTCACTGCACTGAGAGCAAATCGTGGTCTTCACAGCTCCAGCCTTCCTGTGATGCAGTGATGAAGAAGGCCTGCAAGCATGTTAGTTCTTAATGCTCTGTGGTTTCAGGTTGGGTATGACTTGGACACCAAGAACTCATTGGGATGTTTGACTTTCCTAGAAATATCCAAGAGTTCAGCTGATGAAAGAGTATTGTTCCTTTATTTCAGAGAAAAATATCTGACCAAAATATGTATATTTTTCTGAAATAAATTATTTTTACAATTTTCCCACACAGTATCAACATTTACAGTTCTCATTTCAGATCAGGAAAAAAACCCTCAATTTGATCATAGAGATTTTTCTCATAGAAAAGCGTGTGATGGTATTTAGGACTGCAGCACTGAGGTTCATCAGCACTTGTCTCCCTCTCCTTGAATGGCCAATAAGCCATTCAAGCTCAGCACTGCACTACAAATATGAATGATCTCAACTTCCCAAAGGGAAATGGGATACAAGGGCTAATCAGTGAGCTCAGGAAGTGTAAAGTCCCACCATGAGGCCTAATCACATATTTCTTCTTCTGTAAATCTGTTACTCCATTGTCTCTGACAATAATTTTAGTGTGAACTAATTCAGAACCCATACAGGTGAAAAACATATAACTTTTCTTGGGATCAAAGACTTCAGTTGTTTATATTCCATTACTTGCTGATGGGTGAGTATCTACATCATAGTTAATTTCTTTTTTTGGTGTGCCTTGGAAATAGGAGGTGGACTAGATCATGGGCTTGGCTATTGTCTTTCCTAAAACTGGGTTAAGACATGAGGGTAAAGCTGTGTTGATGTTGTTGTCAGACTTGTTCTTTGGATTTGTTTATTGTTTCTCAATCTCTAAACTGTATGTGTTTGGTGAGATACTTCCCAAAGTGAGCGGAGAGCAGTACTGCTGCAGAGATTGTAATTTGGGAAAAGCATTGAAACAGGGCTTGGCCTAAAAGGACTGAGAGGCAGAAAGTAGCAGGTTTTGTTACCTCATTAGCTATCAGCAGGGAGTCTTGCACAGCTCTAAATTAAATATGAACATCTTGACTTCTGTAAGGCCTTTGAAATGGTCCCATACAACTTACTTGTCGCTAAATTCAAGAGAAATGGGTTTGATGGATGGACCATTCAGTGGATAAGGAACTGGCTGTATGGCCATGTCCAAAGAGTTACAGTCAATGGCTCAATGTCCAAATGGAGATCAGTTACAAGTGGTGTCCTTCAGGGGTCCATACTGGCATGAGTACTGTTTAATAACTTTATTAATGACATAGAGAGTGGGATCGAGTGCACCCTCAGCAAGTTTGCTGATGACACCAAGCTGAGTAGGGAAGTTGATATGCTTGAGGGAAGGGATGCCACCCAGGGGGACCTTGACAGGCTGGAGGAGTTGGCCCATGTGAACCTCATGAAGTTCAACAGGCCAAGTGTAAGATCTTGTATCCGGGTTGGGGCAATCCCCAATACCAATACAGCCTGGGGGATGAATGGATAGAGAGCAGCCCTGCAGAGAAGGACCTGGGGATCCTGGTGGATGAAAAACTGGACATGAGCCATCAAAGTGTGCTTGCAACCCAGAAAGCCAACCATATCCTGGGCTGCATCTAAAGAAGTGTGCTCAGCAGGTCAAGGGAGGTGATTGTCCCACTCTACTCTGCTCTCATGAGACCTCACTTGGAGTACTGCATCCAGCTTTGGAGTCCCCAGCACAAGAAAGACATGGACCTGTTGGAGCGGGTCCAGAGGAGGTCCATGAAGATGATCAGAGGGATGGAACACCTTTCTTATGAAAAAAGGCTGAGAGAGTAGGGGCTGTTCAGTGTGGAGAAGAGAAGGCTCTGGGGAGACGTTACTGCAGCCTTTCGGTACTTAATAGGGTCTTATAAGAAAGATGGAGAAAGACTTTTTACCGAGGCCTGTAGTGATAGGACAAGGGGTAACAGTTTTAAACTGAAAGAGGGTGGATTTAGAGTAGATATAAGGAAGAAATTTTCTTTATGATGAGGGTGGTGAGACACTGGAGCAGGTTGCCCAGAGAAGTTGTATATGCCCCATCATTGGAAGTGTTCAAGGTCAGGTTGGACAGGGCTTTGAGCAACCTGCTCCAGCAAAAGCTGTCCTTGTCCATGGCAGGGGAGTTGGACTAGATGATCTTTAAAGGTCCCTTCCGACCCAAACCATTCCATGATTCCATGATTCTCTTCTCTTCTCTTCTCTTCTCTTCTCTTCTCTTCTCTTCTCTTCTCTTCTCTTCTCTGTAATGAAAGAAACGTAAAACCTCAGTGATTCAGAAGGCAGAATTCTCCTTTAAACATACTCGTAAGTAATCATGGAGAGTCTGAAATTTTTTCATCACAAAAAGTATTTTCATTATCCTGCCCATGTTTTAAGGAAGGCAGTGGGTGTAGGCTGGAAGGTTCCAGAGCACAATCTAAAGGCCCCATCCTGCACACTGATGTTTGGAAAAGAGGTCCTGGAAAACTGGTGAAACACCTTGCTTGAATTGGTCCACCATAGCCATCGTCACAGCTGCTGCAGGCTTGGGGTCCATTTTGTGAGATATTGCTTCCTATGCTCAAAATGAAGATCACAGTTTTTAAGCCCAAACAGTCTGAAATCTCAAGGTTTCATCTTGGTTTCAGCATCTAAGATGCTGACCCATTATTTTTTTTGTTTTCTGACTTCATTTACTGTAAATCTTCCCTTGCTTTTTTCCATGACTGCTCTTCAGCCAAACTGCAGCTACTAAAGCATCCTTCTTTGGCTCTCACCCTGAGTTTCTCTCTTTTTGTCACTGACAAATTCCTCTTCCTAATATAAGTCACTCATTGCTTTTTTAGTGTGTTCTGGTTACATCCTGGTTCCTTCTCTCAGCCTTTGGGTCTCCTCAGGGGTCACCATCCCACATAATCTCAGTAAAGCACTAGATGCATTGGTCCCTCTTGTGGCTGTCATATGCCAGCAAGGTATATATTTTGATAAAGTTCAGAATAAGAAAAAAACTTCGCACTGAGACTTGGCTGCTGTCTAGACTGATGGGGAACCTGCGATAACAGACTGCCTAAGGCACTGCCAAGCAGTAACTAGCTGACTTTGTTTATCCAGTGGCAAAAACCCCCAAAACTATGTGCCCAGGGCACAGGCTTTCCAAGGCAGGAGAGGGTAGGTGATAATCTGCTGTGAGCGAGACTGAAATGCCTTCCTGACTGAGTTAAGGACTAAGAAGCTCTTCTGAGTTGAAGGATGTGGGGAAGAGGAAGGCTTGAAACTAGTTATTCTCCAAAGGAGGTGGAGTACAGAAGAAAGCAAGGTCCCCAGGTTCCATGGGAAAGAGCAGAGTGGAAGGTGGGTCATCTGCCAGGAGATTGTGAACATGTTGCACCCTGTCAGCTGTACCATGGAGGCCACCTTTGAAGCCAAGATAAATGTGGAGATGTACATGGCTTTCTTTTCATTGCTTGTTTATCAGCTTCTGTAAACTATAGACCATGAGAGGCTGAGCAAATACCTGGGACTCAGTGCTAATGCTCTGGTTTTTTGGCCATCTTCAAACAACCAATGGATTGAGGCTACTGCACTCAGTGAAACCTATCAGTGAATACAATGGACTGCTTTTCCTGGCTAAAATGAAAGACAAATAGTTTTCCCCTGCCACAATTCACTCATTTGCCAAATATTCCTGTATAACAATTTTCATCTTTTTAGTATTAAGTGATGATGATAATAGTAAATTTTCCTCTGTCTGATGAAATTCAAACCTCCCTATTTAGATATTAAAAGCTGCACAAAAAGGCACAAGGTAAAAAATTTCCTTATATAGTTAGTATCCCTATGAATACGTAATGTGCACTTACATATTTTCAGTCCAAGACAGGAGGCAGTGTTCTGCATCACAGATATGCACTCTGTGCTCTGTGGCACCAGTGCATCCAGTAAAAGGCATTAAAGGGTGGACCAGATAGGCAGTGGGGATGTCAGGACATGCGCTGCCCCTAGATAGACCATGTCCCATTGAATGCCACCTTGCAGCTGGTAAGAAGGTTGTTCTGCCAAAATGGGGCTGGGGCTTCAGGTGTTAAGGCTGATGCTGATCCTCATTGTGCTAAAGTGAATTGGAAGAGATTTCCAGACAGAAGGGTAGAGGTATGACAAAAAGCTACAGGCTATATATTGAGAACCAAGATACTCGGCTCCTATAGGTACCTCTATACTGGTAAATAAAACAGACCCTCATTTAGAAAGTGTTGATGCAGATAAAGGGATGCAAGGGAGGAAACTTGCATTTTTGTGGGGTAATTTGGGAGAGTGTCCTTAGCTGGCTCTAAACGGGCTTTTGAATTGAGTGGAAAGAGGGCATGACTTCTGTTTGGGGAAAGATCCCTGATACTGAAGACAGCTACAAGCTGAGGACAGATTTTCTGCGGCTGCAGGTGGTGAGCAGGGAAGAGGGTGGTAGGAAATGCTCTGAGCCTGGAGGCAGGGCTGTGAGCTGTGGAGAGGACTGGAAGCAAACCAAGGGCTTCCTGATAGAAAAGATGGGTATGTGGGTTTGTACCTGAGCATGGGTCTGTGGCTGTTAGAGGGGTCAAAATAAAACAAGCTAGACTGATTGGATTATGAAACTAGGAGGCAGCAAGTCTAATTTTTATTTCTAACTTTCTGTATGATTAGTGCCAACTCATCTAATTTCTCAGGGCATCAGTTTTTCCATCTGTGAAATGTGGATGATGTGACCACCATCAATAAATTGCACAACCTAATACTTACCCCCAGTGCCTCATGGACAGATTTTTATTTAGATACTCTACCACCTTTGAAATCACATTGAATAGGTGATTTGAAAGCTTTGTCATAAATCTGAATATTGCTGACACATTAAGAAGAATGAGGTGATCAGAGGATGAACTGCATTAGCAGAAGTATGTTTAAATCTGGTATAAATGAGTTTTTACTGCAGTGATACGAAGGTATTTTTGTTTAGGCATTCTGCCAAAATGTGAGGCATTCACATTTTTATTCTTTTCATGGATTTTCTTGGAACACAAACAACATATATATTATTGTTACAACTTTGCAGAAGTGACTCAAATGCAATTTAACTATTGTTGATGAACTGTGTAGATAAGATTTGTTGTAGAGAAAGTAATTTTGTGAACGTAAAATGGAGAAAAAGGAGAGGTCTATGAGGCATCCACCACAGGCTGCATTTTTTGCTTTCTCACAATAAACAGATCGAAGGGGAAGCATTTACTTTGCAGAAGGCTGTGCATTGATTTGAGGATAGTCTTCACACCAGCAATGGATGTCACCCTCCAGAATTTCCCAAACTCTTCTACCAACTTCATAATTTCAGGAGTTGAGCATGTCTTCGTAACACAGGGTAAAAGAAGATTCAGACAAGAAATGCAGCTTAGCCTTTTCCAGATAAGCCATTCACGAGTTTTGTGGAAAAAAGGCTATGGGATTGGCCCTAAAAGAGAGCTGAACTGCAACTTCAGTTTCAGTGCTGTAATATAAACCATGCATTTTAATGTGTACGTTGTGCTTGCAGCAATACGATAATACAGAAGCATAACAATTACATCAGTAGAATGAACACATTTCTAATGGTATTTGCGTTATATGGATATATGGCTGTTGGCCTGTATGCTGATACTTTCATTGCTGCCATATACATGCAATCTACTTATGGTTAAGGTTGCCAGGCAAGTAATTACCAGAATGGAGTGCTAAGCAAGCAGTCCCGGTGTCAAAGAATCTGACCTTGTGAAGATAATGAGACAAGGAGAATTCAGAACAGATGAAAGCCAAGAGCACCTACTTTATCTACTGACAGCCAGAGAACACCTTCATGCTCAATCAGTTCCTGCTAATGAGACAAGATGGGGCAAGATGGTAAAACAGCAGTAACGGGCAAACTTTTTTTCAGCTTAATGATCTATAACTTAGTTAGATAAAATTGTCTTTTAAACCAGGCAGTAACATAAGTATGAACAGAGAAATACAAAGAACGTATTTAATATCTTTTGGTTTTGTTTACATTATAATGGGGAATGATGAATGGGTGGGGAAATATACCCTGTAGTGTGGCTGGGGGAAGCTTAATCCATTTAACTTATCAAAGGGAAGGCGAAAGGGCAATGCGATCGCTCTCAGAGAGTCCACATCAGGAGAGGAGAATGGTAATGGAGGGCTTTTCAGCCTAGCTGGCAGACACAGCATACACTGTCTGGAAGCTGAAACCAGAGAAATTCAGGTGAGAAATGGTGAGCTTTTATCCATGAGGGTAATTTATTACTCAGCATCGGGGGGGGCCCCTTCTTCCTCAATTTAAAAATTTAATTTAATTTCTTTAAAATTAAGACTGGGTGCATTTTGAAAGGTGTATGTGCTTTTTTAATGTGTTTGTGAACAGCTGGTGGTCCAGGGGTCACTCTGAAGGGATCTGAAAAAGGTAACTAAGAAGCACAAGTTGATTGTCAGTGGGCCTGAAATCCCCATACAGCATCTTCAAACCTATTGGAAAGTTTAAGGGTATGCAAATTGTAAAAGGTTGAAGACTAATGGACTAGCTAAATTGACTCTTGGACTTGGATCAAGAATTAATGTAGGGGAATATTAAAGTCTCGCTTACACAGAATATCAGACTAAACAATCACTCTGGACTATTCTCATTTTGCAGTCTATAAATAGGACTAATATTGTGGAGCCAGACCGAGATTAGTAAATTCTGGCATATGCTGTAGATTACCTCTTCCAGTGCATGTTACCTAGGCAGTCTTATGAGGTGTTTGCAGGATAGCTAGCTGATTTTCTAAATTATCTTCTTGCAGCCTCTTTTTCCTGCCATTTTGAAGCTACGCAGGAATGACAAAGTATTCCTGATGCTTACACAAAGTAATAGCCTCATTCTTTCCATTCTGAATTGAAAATCTCTGCATTTACTCTCCAAATGCCATGGCTTTGTGAGAAGGTGGCATGGGGATGGAATGGACTCTGGAAAAGAGTTGCCTGTAGTCTCAATTTCACTTGAAACTCCAGCCAAAATTATAATTAACAAAGGTCCCTGGGAGGTTGATGGCAGAGAAGAAATATAAGCTCAATACCTGAGTCGCTGTTTGAAATCCTTTTCCTTCACTGTTTATAGCAAAGAATTTAAGCCACCCAGCATGAAGCAGACTACCTAAAAAGCACAGATCGGAGTTTCTCAGAGGCCTTTTCCTGTCCCAGTCCTCTGGAAGCAAAGGGAAGGGCACTGTCCTCTTCTGCAGCTCCGGTGGGGAGGGTGCTGAGCGGTTACAGAGCTGCACTTTTCCCACCGCTGTTTCCCTTCAGAGTTGTCTCCACTCCATATACAAAGGCCTTTCAGTGACTAGTGCTGAAGTTCAGACCCATCTCTTCAGGTGGAGGAAAGGACAAGTCCCTGCCTCTGGAAGCTGCTGGAAAGAAATCCTGCTTTTTCTGTACTGGGAGAGAACCAGAGCGTAACTCCAGAGGCCAAGGTCAGGAAGGAGAGGACCAGGGACACGAGGGGATCTTTGGGATCAGTTTCTCTGGCCAGCCCAGAATTTCACCCAGCAGTTTCTGTGCTGACCCGTGACAAAGCTGGTTGGCCCTTTTGAAAAAAACCACCCAGTCTTGATTTAGTGTATCAGAGCAACCAGACCACTCCAGGGACTTGGCTTGCTCTTGATGGAGGCAAAAATCTGATGGTAGTTCCTAAATGCAAGTCACTCCTGGAGCTGGAATGAACTGTCATTTCTCCTGTAATGCTCCTCTCCTTTTCTTACCACCTCTAATAAGCAATGAAATATGTAGCAAAGTTGAGACCTCACCCAGATGGTAACAATAAGTTATGCTGATTAATTTACAGACCTGTCAGATCTTGCATGTTGCCACCGAGACACACGTTCCTAGCTCCTGTTTTGTTTTCTTCAGGCTTGCCCTACCCCTTGGTGGTTCGTGATGGTGCATGGTGGCTCTGCTCCAGCTGGTGCCATGGCTTCCCAGGGCTGTGGGTTAGTGGTCCCACAGGGCTTGGTGGACAGGCTCACCGAGTAAGAGGGCAGCTGCAGAGCCCCAGTGAAGTGCTGCTATTGCAGGTTCACCCTCAGAAATTCTTCATTAGAAGTCACATCTTTCAGCCACAGCTTCGTGCTGTGGACCCTTTCACCTCTACTTTGCACGAAGTCTCCCATGTGTCCAGAGAGAAGATACTAGAAAGATCTGGAGGTAGTGCTTGTCTTCCTAACATGTCAAAACTGAGGACTGCAGCTCTTGGTGCTATAATTTTAGCCTAGAGCTGTTCAATAAACTGTAAGTTAAATTATTTTTGATTGGGCAGCTTAAAAGTAAGGTCATGGAAGTTTGTGTGAATTTTTTTCAGAAAAATATGTCCTTTGCTCTGTTCAGTTTGTTCTGTCCTTTGTTCCATCCAGTTCTGCTCTGGATCCATCCAACACAGCTGCTGTGGACACCACTGCCTCAGAGCTTCAAAGGTCTTCTTGTTGTTTTAAACTGGTAAGAGTGGAAAAGTGAGCTGCAAGGGCCCCGGTTAGCGTACTAGAAAAACCAGACAAGTGTTTTGGTCTCACAAGCCTGTCTGCACATGAGCAAACCAGACTCAATTCATGTAAGGCATTAAGAACTATTTGTCATTCCTATTACTTTTCTCCAAACTCTCTGCGCTTTTTTTTGCCATTCTTAACCACCATCTCTATTATTCTGGTGCACAGAGGCTATGGGGACAGGTACCTTTGCACAGACACCCTAACTCGGCCCCAGGGAAGCTACTACTGGAAGCAACAGGATGCTCTAGGTTGGCTCTTGTGCACTGGCTTTTGGTCCTTTAGATTCACCCAGACAGGAGTATCTTAGTAGTAGCATGGCCCAGCAGACTAAGCAGAGTGTTATACCTGCGTGGTGGCGTTTCTTCCCACTGCGCACATTAGGTTGGTCAGAGCTGTCTTGTGCCTTCGCTCATTGCCCTGCTGCACCTGGGACTCGGGAGCCCTCTCTCCAGGCCGGCACACAGTATCATTGTGTCCCTTCATTTCTCCCACCTGTATATCCAAATGTGATTATTTTCTCTGATATTGAACTGAGCTCCCCTCAACATGTTATCTTCAGCCATCTTTCTTCAGGCTCTCTTTTCTGTAATCCAGGCCTCTGAGTTTAGCCTATATTTTGTGTTCTGGGATACATGGTCTTGCACTTGACTGTCTTAAAAGCATAGCTAGCTGTGCTCAGACACCCTGATCACTGTGTTTTGCCTCTACTCACATTCACACTTTAGTGGGAGAATAAACCCCTAACAATTATTTAAACTTTTTTTAAACCTAGCTCACTAATGAACATATTTAACCCTTTAAATTATATACATGATACATGCTTTATATAGAATTATATATAGTGTACATATTATGTAATATGTATTATATGTATGTATGTGTGTGTGTATCTCTCTCTCTCTCTTAAAATATTCCTTCTATTTCAGTGTAATTTGGGATTTACCTTGGTTGGGACAGTACACTTCTGGCTCCCGGTTTTCATTCCTTTTCAGAACTATGAGCAGTGGGTTCAGCAAGCCCTAATCCTTCCCTTCAAAACGATGCGTAAGATCTAATTCCTTTTGAGGCAGTGTGATGCTGTAGATAATGAGCTGTGTTTGGAGTCTGTAACTTCTCACCTGTTCCCATTTTACCACAGCTGCACAGTGATCATGGGGAAGGCCCATTGCTGACCCATGCCTCTGCTGACCCATGCCTTGGTTTCCCCATCTCCAGCAATGAGATAATAGCTTACCTCCCATGCAGAGAGCTGTAAAAGCCAGGTATTAAGATGAGCAAGAGCTGGGAACTTGGCATGGACTGAGAACCACTTCCACCTCACTGTCAGCAGTAGCTCAACTGCCTAGACAAGCACCAGTTCAGACCAAGAGTGTTCTATTCTCCAAAGGTTGGCTGCAGACTGATTGTATGTTAGATGGTTTGGGGTTTTTTCCAAACCTCCATGGGCATTCCTGGAGGGCTCAGAGCATTTTCCATTGCAGCCATTTTCTTTTAAGGTGAAAATAATCCAATAGCCCTTAACTTGTAGATCAAGTATGGCTTTCTCAGGAGCTTTAGGTCCTTCTCCTGCTACCCCAACAGGGCATTGCTGTGACTTTTCTGCTTTTCACCCTCTTGTACCAGAGTCAGAGTACTGCAGCTGGCAAGTCTGGGCCTTATTTTTAACTCTGATCCTGCATGGTAGTCCTGTCCCCATGAGGCGTCATGACCCAGGGTGGCAAAGCCATTCTGTTTTACGTGATCTCATCACATCTGGCCAGCCCTTGTCCCATTCTTGTCCCACGTGTGAACTGTCTCTGTCCCTACTGCTTTGTAGATTTTGATGTGAAAACAAACGTGAATCTTGTTTAACTTTGAAAAAAATGTAATTTGATGTCTCCCATTCCATCAGTTGTTTTAATGTTTTTCCCATCACATTTAAAGGAGACAAAAAAATGTGATTTAAGAAAGAGTGAGAAGTAATTTGCACACCCACTCACACACCAGAAAAAGAAATGAAGAGAAAACATCTTGCTTTCTTCAATGTTTTTCCCAACTTTAGCCTTACTTTTCTCAGTTGAAAGGGATAAAAAAATCCAAACAATGAAAACATTTTATACCAGTATGATTTTTATTGCTGCTGTCATTGTTTTCTTAGGAAAACCATGAGCAATTGTAACTAAATGCTGAAAATGGGCCCTCTCCTGTTATTTCAAACAACTACAGAAATAATTGCATTGAAATTACATCTGGAAATAGAGAATTATGACTTTTATTATAACAGCTGAGCTGCTTTGGGGAAAAAATAACTCCAAGGTTAGTGTGGAATAAGGCAAAGAGATTTAGGGGGTTAGAGATGGATCTGCCCATGTCTTTTAATTCAGCTGTGCTGTGGAAGACAAATTTACTCTCTTACTATTTTTTTCTTTTCAAGTACTTAATGATCAACTTGTAGAAGTAGTATGATATTTTACAATCTTTAAAGAAACTGGAGTCTGTGTATCTGTGTATGGGTATATATATACACACTTATATATAAAAAGAAAAGGAAAAATAACCTTTCTGCATCTTAGCTTCAGATTACAGTAGATATAAACAAAGGAGGAGAAGCTGGCAGCATTGTTATGTCATTTTGTAAAACTTTTTTTTTTTTTTAATATCTCACTTTGTGGCTGGTTAGCAGCCAAATGAAACCCGCTTGTGAAAAATAGAGGGCAACACACATTTCTTGAGACAGTCAAAAGTCACTTCAGTCACACAGGTAGTGTGGCTCAGCAGGGTCATTTTGGTCTGTCATCTGCACGAGAAGGCAATAATGTGTGGTTTGTGTTTTTTTTAATACATGTAACTGGACTTGATACTGAAGATTTTGTGTGCCAAGAAGTACTTAGAGTCCACAGATTTTTCCTGTAGAGTTGCAAAAGAAGATTGTTTAATCTCAAAGACCAAAGTAGGTAATGTTTTTCAAAGAACTGGACTATATCACAAACGGTTACAGGGAAAAATTGAACTCTACTGTTAGCAACATACATTTATTTAGAGTATCCTCTTCATCGTGGTATCATTGCACATTTAATATTGGATCTTTTTAAAAGCTGAAATGATTTCTAAAAAAATATCATCTGTCATGTCGCTATGATACACAGCTTCAAGATACTGCAGAGGGGACGGCATGGCCGGGTGCTTTGTCCTGGCAGAGTTAGGCTGCTGGTGTGAGAGAGGGACAAAGGCGAGGGCTGGGCACCTCTGGCTGGACACGTGGCACCTCTCGCACATGCCGAATGCGCTCCCTTGGGTGCAAGAGCTGCTCGGGCAGGAAAGCGGCGGCACCGTGTGGGGAAGGCTTCCTTCCCCCTCCCCTGAGAACCCAGCCGGGGTGCGGATACGGCCCGCGCGGCCGGTGCTGTGCGTGTCTGGGTGGTGTCCGTCACCCACAGGCTCGGGGGGAGCACGCTTTCCGCTAACTCCTGTCTGCAGCTTGAGCTGCGGGTCTGAAGCACCTGGACATTGCTGTGCAGCAGCACGTGTTCCTGAGGTGAGAGAGCAAAAGGGGAACACAAGCAGGTGAGAGCCAGCCAACGCTGAGAGCTGTGAAAAGCGCAGGGATCCAGAGCAGGAAGGGCCCAACTTGAAAAGAAACACGTAGTGAATGAAACTGCCGTTTCTGCTCTGAACTTCTGGGCTCCCTGCACTTCAGATGGCTGGAGCTTTCCTCGTTGCGGTAACATCATTTCAGTTCATTGGTCTGTGCTGAACTGAAGAAGCACCCACATCCCTTTGCTCTTGGTGCCCCGGAGGCAGGGCTGCTTTTGGGGCAAGCACTGCCAGTAAGAAACGCTGCTGATTACCACAGCTGAGGTGGCGAGCGGGTTTAAACCTGGGAAGAAGCCCCATGGGGAGGAGTGGGGGAGCCGGTACCGAGGGGTCTGGGAGTCGAAGGAGATCCTCTGCCAGCAGCTTGTGCTGCTCCGTCCTTCTCTGTGCTGCTGACCCCCACGGCAGCCTGCATTTTCCCATTACTGGGCAGTCCTGGGGGGGAGCACAGCTTAAGCCCTCCAGGGTGTGAGCCTGATCCAGGGGGGGAGAAGCAGGTTGGCGTCGCACTGGGGCAGTCAGATGGGCACGCTGCAGGACGCCTGTCAATCAGGGCCATGGGGATGAGGCACAGACGGAGAGAAATTCAGCCTCCTGACAGCTGATGCGAGGCTGACAGCTCTGCAACAGACACCAAAAGTAATTGTTAGGTGCAGCTTTGTGGAAGAAAATGATCTAAGGCTGAGTGAGGCACAGACTGTCACATGGAGAGTCATGACGGTAGCATCAGCTGCCCTGCCGTATAGCTCCCTTCCAAAAACTTTACCTCAAATTCTGTCATTTTTTTTTTAAAAACCCACAACAGATAGTATAAATCAGGAGGTAGGTTCCAGGCAAATCTGAGTTCATCTGCTGGAGGCTGAATCGTAGCTGAAAGACTGTCAGCTGAAGAAACTGGTAGAAGAAAACTTGACAGCCCAAGTTTTGTACCCACTTAGAGAAGCAGAACCTGCTTGTGTGGAGAGTGGTCTTGGGTGGCAGTGGGAAGGGAAAAGCAACCCTCAGACATGCTAGGTATGAGAGAGACATGAAAACTAGGTGAAGCTCCTATTTGCTGCTGTTTTACTGACAAAATGGGATGTGTAAATGTTCAGTACCAACAGAAATGGTCATATGATTATAGATAGGTGTAGTTTAAATATACTTTTTCATAGGAGAACTTGGATTAGTGTGTTGTTCAGTTCAGTTTCTCTTTCTTATCTGCTAACCTCCTTTTATATCACTTTGTGGCACATTTCACCTTCATAAGACTGATTTCAAACACATTGAATGAAATACTCCAATTTACATTAACTGAGCAAATAGTACAAGTCCAGGATTCTTCCATGATCTCTAAAGGGATGGGCAACTAACTCACTTAAGGATCAACACTTTAGGCTGAAGATCCTTTGCAGCCAAAAATCTTCACATTTTTCTAAGTTCACTTTTTCTAGGTGCAAATCTCTGACGTTACACAAAGAAGAATTGAATTGTGGTATTGGATGTAAATTCTATACTTTCCCTACTAACAGTTCAGATTTGGAATTACTGTTTGACTACCTCAGAATAGGAAGAGAGAGAAGATGATGACAAGATCTGCGTAGTGAATATAGTGTGGTGATCTAACTTTAGATAATGTTCAGGTCTGCAATTCTGGTTTGGGAAACTTGGCCAATGTGCATCTTTTTCTGGATGTACTCAGATTGGGAATTTCGGATAAAAATACAGAATGCGTAACTTCTTGTTAGGAATCTGTTAAACCTTATGGCTATTGATCCATTGCAGTTTTGTTTAAAATAGAAGCATACATAAAGGCAACAGTTATGTGCAAACAAATAAATTAGGGTTTTTCAAAACAATGAATCTGAACTGAATTTAAAAATATCCATGAGCAAGTTGATATAATTTTCAGAGAAGCCTCCCATGTTCTCTGAATGTTTATCCTTCTTCTAATCCCTGGAAGAGTGGCTGCAGACTGTATATGTTTTATTTTCAAAATGTGATGAGACCAAGAAGTTTAGAAGCAGAATAGCTATTTAGAATAGCTTTCAAATTCAACACATTTGTATGCTTCATACAAAACAAAGAGTCCTTGGATCAGTAAGAGGGAGCTAAAACAGGAGGAAGGGATAGCTTATGTTTTTGGTGAAGAACTGAATCTGAGCAATACTCTTCACTCTGTAATTTTTGAGCTTATTGCATCTTCCTGTGTGTTGTCTGCCTTGATCGATAGCAGGATGACAGATGACATCTGCCTGCATCTGAACACAATGTTAAAACATGCAGATGCACTCAGGAAGGATCCTTTGTCCCAGTGATGTGCCAGCCCTCGGAAACCTGAAAAAACCCAACCCAAACCCTGGGGCTGAAACCAAAGCTTTAAAAAAATTTTTACTGAAATATCTTAAATTATAGAAAACATATAAGACAATTTATGCATTTTTTTGTCTGATGATTAGACATGCTGGTATGACTGGATGCCTTGCCAAAGATTTAGCACAGTGTTTTTTACATCTATTGGTTTAAGTGTTTCACAACCCTTTTTTATCTGAGTCTCATTATCACTGCTTGTTTTCCCTGACCACTTTTCTCCCCTGAACCATTGCAACTATTTTCTTCTCAGTTCCTTGTACTCTAGCCTTACATATTCTTGCTCTGTTGACTCATTGTTTATCATGACATATATTTTCTGTCCTCTGTTTTGACTATGTTCTCAAAGCAAAAAAACCCCCAACAAACCCAAACCACCCCAACCCAATACCTTTTCAGACATCAGAAATCTCTATCCACTCAATGAAAGTAGCTGTAGCATTACTGCTCTTGAATGGTGATGGGACAGTTCCTAGGGAATAATCTTTAGTGAATAAATGAATGTTTTATCATCCCAAGCTTTTCATAATCAATATATATACTGCCAAATGTATGAAATTAAATGGATGTATTTTCTACATGAAATAAACTTTCTCTTTGATCTCCCATTTGGAGTATGATGGCACTAACAGAACTTGCATTATTGAATTGTTATAGATGCCAGCCTCATAATGAAATAATTATCATGGACTACATGGAGGGAGACAGACTACATGCACCTTCTTCTTTTAGCCCTATTTTCTATGATTATACAACCTGTGCAAATCAGGTAGAACATTACTAAACCTAGGGAAGAACACATAAGGTTTCTACGCAAATGTTGATCCAGGTGCAAGATTTACGCTATTACATACCTCATGATTTCTCTGGAAATAGAATCAAAGTATCATGCAGGTTGAAAAGGACACCTGGAGGTCATCTAGTCCAACCTGTTGCTCAAAGCATTTTACAAGAAGTAAATAAAATGACTTGTTGCTGTTTTCCTGGTGATCCAGGCAAATATAAAAAAATACTAGATAGTTACTTCGTTATTTAGATTAATCTCTTATAGTTATGAAGCAAACCTTAATTATAACATCACTCCATTAGACCTGGGCACACCTCAAGCAGACTGAGAAAACTTCTTCAGATTTTATAGGCATTCAAAGGTTCAAATGAATACCAAAGTTAAAACTGAATAAATATTACCTGATGGCATTTGTCAAAATTTTAGCCCCTTTCTTCACCCATGAATGGTTTGCCATCTGATTTTCAGTTGCAGAACTGTATTTGTTATTCAGGAATACTTATGAAGTAGTTAGTACAAATAATTCTCTTAAATTACCTTTTGCTGTGTGGATATACATCACCTGGTATTGTAAACACTCTTGATTGCATGACTGAAAACCAAAGGTAGAAAAACACCACAGGGCAAAGAAAACATAATGCCACATGTTACAGTCAATTAACAAAGTCAGGGATTCTGAGACACAGCTGCAACATACCACGACTCTTTAAATATCTAAGACTTCCAAAGAGCTCTTGGGCTAATCTTTGTAGAACATCTTTGCTATGCCTGAGGACAAACATGTTTGTCAGTTACCTAACCCATATCTCAGGTTTGCTGCTTTCTAGGTTGTATGTGATGGAGTCTTTAAAGATATTTTAAATTTCTTTTATAGGGCTGATTAAAATTACGAACAGAAAGAAAAACCTACTCCTAACATTCAAATAGATGTCCCAAAGACTTTTACAATAAATCTCTCAAAGGCTTTGGCTCAGTGCTGAGTAAAGACTCTTATGGATATTGTCAAGAGTTGCTCGTCTTTCTACAAAATAATCCAGTGACTTAAACTCCATATATTCTCATGAAAGCAGAAGTGCAGCATTAATTGGTCTAAACTGACCTAAAGTCATTCTAAAAGTTTCCAGTTACCTAACCATTCTCTTTTGGTTTTATCATGGAAAAAAATCCATGTAC
Organism: Haliaeetus leucocephalus; assembly: GCF_000737465.1. Taxonomy (NCBI): domain Eukaryota; kingdom Metazoa; phylum Chordata; class Aves; order Accipitriformes; family Accipitridae; genus Haliaeetus; species Haliaeetus leucocephalus. The sequence goes on from NW_010973294.1 coordinate 627,062, forward strand.
CAAGGTTGTTTAAAAATTAAAGACTCCTGATTGAGCTATTAGAAGTCAGTAACAAATCATAGTGAACTTGAAAAAAAATCTGTAGAGGTTTTGTTTTACAAATTCTTCAGAACATTTATTTCACATCCTGTTCTTTAAAATGTGTTCCCTTTTGTGGCAATAATTATTGAGAATGTGAGTGAATCAGAGTCTGAATCATTTAAGACCTCTACAGCCATGAATAATGTTCACTAGTGACTATTTCTCAGCTCCATATTTATGCAGTAATTCCAACAATGAAGTCTTGTTGTGTTTCAAGAAAATAAACATTAAAGTAAACAGCTTGTTCTGTATTGAGATGATTAGAGGAGGTATTCAACAAAGACTAGATTTCTGTCAGTGCAGTTAGGAGTTGATTATCCAAAGCTGTTGCAATAACACTGTTATTTCAGTGGATACGGGCTGTTCAAGTTTCTTGGGATTTAAAGGTGAATTTGGGTCATTCATTACTTTTGTTGGCACTGTAAATCTGTAGCATTAGGAAGGAGTGGAAAGAGATAAGTATGCTACAAATAGTACAAATAAAGATGGAAGAGATCACTTTAACTCCCTAATTCTTCCTGTACGAAAATCTTGCTCCCCTCATGCTGGAATACAAAAATAAGATGGAAGAAAAAGCACTGTATTTCCTTTTCCAGCCATGCTGTGTACACTTTTTTATGCATGCAGGACATCCTCTGAAGCCCTCAAGTTTGTGCATTCTGTGGCTTTCTGTTGGGTTCTTTGAATGCCGGAGTTCAACACCACCAATGCAAACAGCAGAGAAACTGCGGAACTTGCACAATAAACTACGTCTTGAAGAGTGTGCTGTGATTTTTAATGACTGTAATATACACTGTGAACACTCCCCAATTTGGATACAACTTGTGGAAGAAGCTGGGTTGAAATTTGTGTTTCAGTTGCAGTTTGAGTAGATCTACTCCTCAGCAGCCTTGGATTGAGTATAGTTAGATATGTTCCTTCAGCTTGAGTACATTCCTCTTCTTTTTATTCCTGAAAGAGGTGAAGGAGCAAAAAAGGCACCTTTGTGCCCAAGTTTTCCAAACTAATAGTAGTATCATCCTCTTTCCAATTTGTTCCCCTCAGATAATTTTTTACCATGAAAAAATGTTGAAAATTCATTGCCTGTTACATGGTGGATAGTTTCTAAGCAGATTAATCTTACTTGTTCATCACATTAATTGCTCCCTTTTGCTAATTTCTTCAGAGTTAGTCTACTTCTAATTATAGGATGAAAGCTGTTTATTGCTCTTTCTCTGATTAGCCATGGTAGAGGCCTCATATACTTTATTCTTCTTTGTATCAGGGAAAGGTCTGATGGTTATCTAACTGTCTTAGGTGTTTGTGGTGAGTGGAAGGCTACAGGACTCAACTCACTGCATGGAGATGAAAGCTAAGTTTCTGTCTCAAGCAGTGTTAGAAGTACATCTCTGGTTTGGGATCCCATTTAAGCATCCTCAGATACACAAATGGTCAAATGTGAGTCTTATGAGTGATGGAACTGAGTTTTGTTATAAAGAATTCAGGTTGGAATTAGTTGTTGCTTTTCATTACCTGGAAATCAACTTGAACCTTGTAGGCAGTTTTTCAGGGGTTTGAGGTTTAGTACCATCATTACTGAAGTGTCACTTTGAAATCTTGGAATGGTCTTCATCCTAATTATTCCCACTTAAAGGTGCAAGCTCAAAACACCTTGCCCTTCTGGGACCTATATATCAGATTGTGGTGTACAATGATATACTTAGAAAAGATACTAATAAAAAGGTGAAGCATCTGTTGCTGTCCAAGTAGAGAGGAAATAGGTGGATACTTACAAAAACATTAGAACATAGAACAGAAATGTCCTGAAATCCTTTCTGTCATGAGCTGTTTTAAATGAGTATCCCTTTTAGAGTGTTAAACAAGGATGCTCTTTTATTTGCAGGACCCAATCTGAAAACTGTTTGAGGTCTTAATTTTACCATTACGTCTCCTGTCTTCAGAATCTGTCTTCCAAAGGACCGAATTTAAAACAAGGTGTTGATGAGATGAGATGAGATGAGATGAGGTGATGCAGCCAGTCAACCCCCTTGTAATCATCAGGGGACACACTTTGAAAACAGCTTGAATGCTCAGCTTCCCTCTCTTCTACTCAATGCATACAGAGTCTGGCAGATGACACATTCACTCAACCCTGTGCTTACTGTTAAACACCTTTCAACAAACACAAGCAAAAACACTCTACCATAGTAACACTAACTCCTACTTCCAGTGAAAAGCTATTGCAGTTACGGAGAGGGAAAGCATCAGCTGTGTGGGGAGAAGCGTGCCCTCCTCTGAGCATAGCTGCTGTCAGGATGGTTAGGTGTCTAGCACAAGTGTTTGTGCAGACTGCATTTCAGCACAGCTGGGAGTCCTGCTGCCCACCGAGCCCATCTAACTGCGCAGAGCATAGGCTGACTGACACCCTTTAAGGCAAATGTAGAAACTTTGCTGTAAAACCTGATATAGTTTTTGACATTGATGGGTATGAGTAGTGAGAAATGTCAGTTCAAGCTGAAAAGCTACTGGTGAAACAGCATCCTCCAAACATATTCCCATGATACCAAGGCAGACTTTAGCAGCCTTGATTTTCTTGACACAGAAGGTGGTAACTAGAGGCCTAGATGTAGCTTCACTCATATTATTTTCAAACAGTTGCTGGAAAGGCTGTAGCCTCATTTGCAGAGCTCATTTTCACTCCTAATGCAGAGGAATGCTTTTTTTGTACTGTCAGATACATAGAATATAATACATATATATGCATGTTTTAAGGCATGTATGTATGTCTGATTTTAACATGTAAGTATGTGGGAACAGGACATGCTGTGAAGCAGTATTGTCTTTTATCATCTTGCTTTTCCCTAGCTAATAATCCAACTGCCTTGGTTAAGAGTACAGAAAAACATCTATTCAAATAGTTACAGATTTTATTTCTTTCCTCAAAATATTAAATTTCCTCTTCAAAATTATGCTTCCCAGGACTAAGATTTAAAGGCCTGTATTAGTCCCCAGGCCTGAGACCCAACTGACTATACAATGCTATATCATGGGCAAAAAGATTATTAGTGTTACCACAGAATGCCTAATATCAGGTTTTTTGCCCTCAGAGAGACCTGAGATAAAAGTTGGGGGAAAAAAAGTTTTAAAAAACTTTTCTGTCCTGTTTTGGCTGATAAATGAAGTTTGTTTGTTTGCATTTTACTTGATTGCATTTTTCCTGTTCAAAAACACCTAGGCATTGGCTCCTGAATTTCAATAACACCTCTGATTTATAAAAAAAGTTTGCATAGAAAAAGTTTAACCAATCCTACCTAATGACATTTTAAGTAATGTTTTTTACATCACTTGATCTTGTTGTTTTTAAGGAATAGACTTTAAGCTCTTTTTTAAAAAAATTTATTACTCTACTTGAATAGATAGATTTCTAAAGGTAAGAACCTGACTTCTCATACAAAAAAATATGACAAATAGTTCTCAGATGACATTTGAAAATTCTCTAAGATATTTGTGAAGCTTTCCTTGTAAATGTTTTTGTTACATCTGTTCCTTACATACAGCACATTGTAGAATAGCACAACAGTTTTACCAGTCAGAGCTTGAAGATACACAGCACTTAACACAATTGCAGGTCATTCATCAAAAGAAAAACTTTTACCATAAAACTGCCCCCTTTCATGCTGTAGGTATAGTGAAAAGCTAAAAACAACAGAGAGATTTTGTTTGAACGTTAATGAGGAATTCATTTTTTGCTACTCAAGGTCTCATGTCATGCCTAATAAGGCGTAGCAATAAACACTACTGTCCTTCAAGAAATTACCTCACTCATCCTTTGAGTGGAACTGAGTTATTATTTATAGCAGTGCAATTTTGAGACAAAAATATTAGGTTTATAATTATTTGTACATTGCCTGATTCACCTTGGAAGACTGACTTAGGGACTACTTCCCCTAAGCTTTTTACACAGACACTTTCTAAGATAAAGTGAAGATAAAGACACTTTACAGCATGCTTCACAGAAAGCCTAACTTTGGTGCACTGAATCTTCTCTTCAGAATGCTGAAAATATCTAAAGCTTCTCAAGAAAATTTTTTTTTTTTTTTTTTTTTGGTGGTGGTATGTATCCCTTAGAGTTCCTGGGCTAGAAGAACAATTCTTTTTCCAGCACCTCTTGTAACTTGTGTTTGTTTTGTTCTGTGCTTGACTTTGTTCTGGGCTTAAGTGCCTTCAAGCACTGTAGAAGCAACAGGATTTTGTGGAAGTTCATTGCCAGAGTGAAGTCAAAGCCAAACATTTCACAGAATCACAGAGTGGTTGAGGTTGAAAGGGACCTCTGGACATCATCTAGCCCAACACCCTACTCAAGCTGGGTCACCCAGAGCAGGTTGCTCAAGACAGTGTCCAGTTTGGTTTTGAATATCTCCAAGGACGAAGACCCCATGGCGTCTCTGGGCAACCTGTGGCAGCGTTTGACCATCCCCACATTAAAAAGCAAAACTTCAACTTATGTTTAAGAGGAATTTCCTGTATTTCAATTTGTGTCCCTTGCCTCTTGTCCTGTCACTGGACACCACTGGAAAGAGCATGAGTCCATCTTTTTTTATTCCCTTCCATTAGGTATTTATACACATTAATATGATCCTCCTGAGCCTTCTCTTCTCCAGGCTGAACAGGCCCACCTCTCTCCCCATCTGTCAGATATTCTGGTCCCTGAATCATCTTTATGGCCCTTCCCCAGACTCTTGCACAGGGGAGCCCAAATCTAGCTCCAGCACTTGACATGTGTCTCACTAGGGCTGACTAGAAGGGAAGGATTAACTCCCTCGACCCACTGCCAATGCTTTTCCTAAAGCAGAGTCATTCCTCCCAGTTTTGTATCATCTGCAGATTTGCTGAAGGTGCATTCTATCTTGTCCAGGTCACTAATGAAGATATTACAGGACTGGACCCAGTATTAACGCCTGGGGTACACCATGTGTGACTGTACCTAGTTTGTACTTCATCAGTTTGTCAATAAGGGTGTTATGGGAGATGTTGTGTCAAAAGCCTTACTAAAGTCAAGATAAACACCATCCACTGCTCTCCCCTCATCCACTGAGCCAGTCATCTCATTGTAGAAGTCTACCAGGTTCGTTAAGCATGATTTCCCCTTCATAAACCCATGCTGACTACTCCAAATCACTTTCTTGTCCTTCTTGTGTTTGGAAATGAATTCCAGGATTAGTTGTGCCATCACCTTCCTAGGGTTGAGGTGAGGCTGACTGGCCTGTAGTTCCCCAGATCTTCCTTCTTGCCCTTCTTGAAGACAGGAGCAACATCCAGTCCTCAGGAACTTCCCTGGCCACCTTGACTTTTCAAAGATAATTGAGAGTGGCCTTGCGATGACATCAGCCAGCTCCCTCAGGACTTGTGGGGCCATCCTGCCAGGTCCCATGCAGCCATTATGTAAGTTCCAGTTTAAATACTCCCTAACCTGATCCTCCTCCACCGAGGGTACGACTGCCTTCCTCCAGGCCTTCACTCGGGGTCCTGAGATTCCTGAAGGCCAATCTTACTGGTAAAGACTGAAGCAAAGAAGGTGTTCAGTACCTCGGCCTTTTCCATGTCCTCTGTCGCTAGGTCGCCTGCCCCACTCGGCGGCAGGCCTGCATTTTCCCTAGTCTTCCTTTTGCTGTTTCTGTACTTGCAGAAACATTTCCTGTTGCCCTTCACATCCCTCACCGGATTCAACTCCAGCTGATCTTTGGCTTTCCTAACCCCATCACATGCTCAGACAGTGTCTTTATACTCCTCCTGCATAACCTGATCCTGCTTCCACGTCTGGTATGCATCCTTTTTAAGTCTGAGTTTAATCAGGAACTCCTCGTTTATCCTTCCAACAGATAATGGGGTGATTAAAGTCTCCCAGGAGGACCAGGGCCTGTGAATGTAAGGCTTCTTCTTGTTTGAAGAAAGGAACATCCTGTGCTCTCAAACAGCCAGGTTGCACAGTCTCTGTTTTTTAGAACAAGACATGTCTGCAAAATGTCTTTGTTTCAAGATAGTATATTTGTTTTTGCCAAAAATGCCATGCATGACCAGCCTGATTTCTGAGATAGAAAGGTTCCTGTTGTGCAAAGAAACATGACTTTTGAAAAGATACACAGAATTATTTCTGGCATATGTGGCTGGGATTCAAAACCAAGCCATCAGTGCTCTGAAGGTAATCCAGAATATTCTAGTCCATAAATTCAAGGAGCGAAGGATGAAACTTATCTCTCACTTTGAGTTCCTGTTTGATGTCTCCTATGGCTTTATTGGAATGTATCTCCTGGACAACATTATACACTTCTGGCCAAACCCTGTTCCTTGCTATGCAAAGGGATTTTACAGGAATTTACCTAAATCTCCTGTATTCAGTTACAAACTCTTTTTAATCTTTTTTTTCTTGGATAACTTATATCCCCTACATGAAATGTGACACTAGAGGGAGGGTATGGACTATCTCTTGTTTTGTGCTGCCATTTTCTTGGAGTAGTTCATAAGAGTCCTTGAATCCACAGGATTAAACCTGCATTTCTGATGCCCGCCACACCAGCCAAGGTTAGTCGCTAGGCTTGAGTGGTTCGGTCACACCACTTTCTGTAGCTAGTGCAGCAGTGTAGCTAATATTCTCAAAAGACTATGTTCTCAACCCTGCTTACTTCTGCCTGGGCTTCAGCACCAGTCTGGCTTGAATGTAGATCTGTGGATGCAAAACAAAGCCTAAACTTCTCTGATACCATGCAATGAGAGGCCTTTTGGGGACATCTTTATTTACATTCTACCTTAGAATATTCTTTTTCATTGTGTTATGCTATAAAAGATTTCACTGCCTGCCTTATGGTAATATACTGTGGCATTCCGAGTTCTCTTGCAGCAAGTTAAATATCTTTGTGAAGTTTATTAGTAATTCTTAGTTGTATCTATTTAAATTCATTTAATGGCTTATTTTGAATTAAGATTACTGCAGCGATTGCATGTAGGTAATTTTTTTCACATTTTAGTATTTTTTTCCTAAAAGTTCCCAAAGTAGTAGGCTTAAACCGCCACTGAGTTTTATTAAAATATGCCAGTAGTGTGACTGGTATTCTTCCAGACACAAAAATGTGGAAAAAAAATCTGTTCTCATTAATTTGTGATCAGGCAGAATTTATTTCACTAATTCTGAAATAATTAAATTAGAGTGTTTGGATTTTGTGCCCTCTATTCAGGTTCAATTACCTGTAATTGAAACCCTGCTTTTAATTCTGTGTCGATCCTATAGCTTAAAAACACATACTAATAAAATACTAAAATGGCAGATGATGTGTCCTTTAATATTTCTATTGGTGTATTGAACGGGGTCACTTTTGAAGTGGATTCCTTTTAAGGCAGTACCGATTTCTGTAGCCGGATTGTAACTGCAGTACTAGACTTTGACCACTGAGTGTCAGACACTGAATAATCTTTTGACATAGTTTGTTTAGCCTTTTCCTTTCATACCCTTCCCTCTACAGCACAGTGTTAAAAAGAAAGAATTATGGCAGAACTTCCTGGCCCTGCTTTAACCAGGAAAAGATCCCGATTATTTAATAGATTAAATTCCATCACTGAGACGGAAAGAGAAGAAATTTGAGTTTGCTAAAAGTAAAGCTTTACAACACATGCTACAAAAAGAGGAGTGCCTTGCTATGTGATTTTCTGGTGGCACAGCATAGAAGAGAATTGCATTTTACTGATAGGAAGTTATGCAGGCAGTTCAAATCCTGTTCCTGGTGTAGCTGTTACAGACTGTTTGTTATTCCTCAAAAGCAGAGGATAGACATGACCATAAACTATTTCCTAGGATTATTCTAGGGGTTTATTATCTGTGACTGTGAGACGAGGAAACCCTGCACTGCTTGATGTCTGTCTCTGTAATGTGTTAAGTGTATGCATCTGTGCTAGGAAGGCTTGGCGGGAGCTTTGTGAGCTTTCTTGGTGGAGACACAATTTCAACACGCAGTAACTTCTTTGCTAGCATATTCTATTTCCTTTTCCTCTGAACTTTTAACTATTGGAACTATACAGACAAAACATTGAAGCATAGACCAGACCTTATGGCACTATTGTTGCTACCACGAGATATAACTGAGCCAAATGCTTAGTAACAATGAGATAATTGTCATCTTTGTGTTAAAATGAAAAGACACAGTTGTGGCAGCCTCTACTGCAGCCATTAAAGATAGAGCTACTAGCAATACTGTTTACTTCAGATTCTCTAATACTTTTCATTGTAAGTCTCTGGCTTTCAGCTGGTCGTAGCTGCTGAACTTACACACCTGGTCTTGCTCTCTTTGTGCTTCCCCTCAATGTGTCTGCACGATAAACAGAGGGATTTGTCACACTGGATTGCAGAAGAAATGGTAGAAAGGCAGAGGCTGGAAAAAAACTGTTTGGAAGAGCTGGTAGGGACTGAAAATCTGAGCTAGCCTGCAGCAAAGAGATGATGATGGCTGTGGCTAGGAGCAGAGGGAGAAGCTCAGGTAACACAGGACAGATAGGAGGGGTGTGGGGGTGGGGGACATGATTGCTAGTTGTGTCTACAGTGGATGTGAAACCCTTGGCTTTGCTTCAACTCTTGCAAAAGGAAAAATACAGTTCTGTGCAATGAGGCTTATTGTAGGGAAATACCTAAATCAGCATTGCCTGTGCACCTTTAAGTCAGTTACTAAGGGATGTGAAGTCTCTAATGATGGCCACTTAATGGTGTGTCTGTAAGATCATCTCAGGAATGTCACCTGGACAACCAGGGGGATCTCTATGTCTGCTACAGAGCTAAGACGTTATGCGGCAGGCATTAGACATACGAAAATTGTTCTAGGTTTCTCTGCCACATGATGTTGTAAAATGTTAAACACTTTGGAAAACCACCTAGAATCATAGAATCATTTAGGTTGGAAAAGACCTTCAAGACCATCGAGTCCAACCATCAACCGTGCCCACTAAACCATGTTATGGAGTACCCCGTCTACGCGCTTTTTGAATACCTCCAGGGATGGTGACTCAACCACTTCCCTGGGCAGCCTGTTCCAATATCTGACAACCCTTTCAGTGAAGAAATTTTTCCTAATATCTAACCTAAATCTCCCTTGCCGCAACTTGAGGCCATTTCCTGTCATCCTATCTCCAGCCACCTGACAGAAGAGACCAGCACCCACCTCACTACAACCTCCCTTCAGGTAGTTGTAGAGAGCGATAAGGTCTCCCCTCAGTCTCCTTTTCTCCAGACTAAACAGCCCCAGTTCCCTCAGCTGCTCCTCACAAGACTTGTGCTCCAGACCCCTCACCAGCTTCGTTGCTCTTCTCTGGACACACTCCAGCACCTCAATGTCTTTCCTGTAGTGAGGGGCCCAAAACTGAACACAGGACTCGAGGTGCGGCCTCACCAGTGCTCCTGCTGGCCACACTATTTCTGATACAGGCCAGGATGCCGTTGGCCTTCTTGGCCACCTGGGCACACTGCTGGCTCATATTCAGCTGGCTGTCAACCAGCACCCCCAGGTCTTTTTCTGCCGGGCAGCTTTCCATGCACCCTTCCCCAAGCCTGTAGTGCTGCATGGGATTGTTGTGACTGAAGTGCAGGACCCGGCACTTGGTCTTGTTGAACTTCATACAGTTGGCCTCGGCCCATCGATCCAGCCTGTCCAGATCCCTCTGTAGAGCCTTCCTACCCTTGAGCAGATCAACACTCCTGCCCAACTTGGTGTCTTACTGAGGGTGCACTCGACCACCTCATCCAGATCATTAATAAAGATATTAAACAGAACCGGCCCCAATACTGAGCCCTGGGGAACACCACTTGTGACCCGCTGCCAACTGGATTTCACCCCATTCACCACAACCCTCTGGGCTCGTCCATCCAGCCAGTTTTTCACCCAGCGAAGAGTACACTTGTCTAAGCCATGAGACGCCAGTTTCTCAAGGAGTATGCCATGAGAGTCAGTGTCAAAGGCCTTGCTGAAGTCGAGATAGATGACATCCACAGCCTTTCCCTCACCTGAAGGACAACCAGCTAAACTGGACCCAAATATCCCTGTGCCTCAGCTTCCCTTCTGCGAAGTGTCCTTGCCCTCATCTCTGTGGCATACCGGAAGACAAATTCATAATGGCTGTAGATTAGTTGTTGTGAAATGACATCATCATAGAAACTTCCAGGAGGTAATGAATAACTTCATACTTGATAAAACATTGGCTTTGGCACTGCAAATAATGCCCGAAACATCCCTTGAAAGAAGGTACACAGAAAGGTTGAATAAGAGTTTGCGCATCAGCTGTTATCCACACTGAATGAGCCTGGGATATGATGCTGTGGCCATGTCACAGTATGTACTCTATGTCACATAATAGAGTATTTAATCTCACAATGCTTATAGAAAAAACAGTTGGATGAAATTTGGACAGGCAGCTTTTCTCCTATTGTAAAGTACTGAGTGCTTGGATTTTCTAATTTTAATTTTCTTTTAACACCATTTTTAATCTCACAGCCCAGTTGTGAGAAGGCAGCTTCTGCTTCCCTAAGAATAGGGTGTTGGTCAATTTACTGTCCAGTAAGAACAAATGTTTCTGACAATGCTCTCTGCAGTAGGGATCTCTCTTCCTTTCTTCTTTTCCCCATCTATCAAATGCTAGATAAGTTGCTTTTAGAAATGCAGGCTTTCAATTTTAACCTGGTTTATGCAGCACTTTCATTACATTTCAGTCCATTGTAATCTGATCACTTATAAAATTGCCCACCAAGACACACTGCTTCCAAGAAGTATGAGTAAGATGCCATTATGAGGATCTAATAACAAAACCTGGAGTTTTCACTCAAGAAGAAGTAGTCTGACCTGGCCTGGGAACACTGTAATAAATAGTATAACTTAAAATCTGTCTAGTGGGTTTATGTATTGTAAGGCTTCAAGCTAGTAGGAGAGCACAGAGAGAAATGCTGCTGGACTACAGGTTTGTTTCCCTGGTGAGAAGAGTTTTCCATATAGTTTACCACCCACCTGGAGGCTCAATGTGCTTACTTCATTTGGGTGGTTTTGTGGCCTCCTGCTCTATAAGACAGTTTGCATTTTGTCTTGGAACTCTAAAAGACTTGCTGCTTAGTGCAAGGTAGAGTCCCAAATACCCTGTGCAGTCCCCCAAAGAGACTGACCCTCTGTTGCACAGCACTATCTAGCTTCTTTCTCTTTGAGATAGAGGAGAGCTGAGGCAAAATGTAAACCTTAAAATGGATAAATAATTAACTGAAAAGTAGAAAATTTAATTAGACGGGAACAGGACCTTAATGGCAAAAGCCTTGCCTGCTAGCACATCTTCTGACTTGGGTGGTGCTGCAGTTCACATGTCTCGGGTTGCAACAGGTACAGTGGAAAGGAGAGCAGTACTGCAAGGGTAGAAGCCGATTACGTAGACTTTTAATCTCTGAAAATGAATTGCAGTGCTTGATGTCACAGGATCAGGTCTGTTTTCAGCAATGGGCTATGGACCTAATAATAGAAAAGTTGCATTTTGCTCCTGGTTGGGCTAAGCAGGACTCAGTATTACACAGATGCAGTTGGCTTTTTGTTCAGGTCTGCAACCTATGAACCCCACTGAGCTTTATCTCAGGATTTTGGTGGTCTGGAAAAGGCGATTCAGACCACTTTCCAGAGGGTGGCACACTTAAACCGGTGGTGGGGAAAATCTTCCGCTGCTCCCCCATCCCTTAAACATCACATCTGGCCAGATGTTCTGCTGCTCTCTGCAGGGTTGTCTGGGTCTGTGTGAGCAGAGGTAGCTCTTTGCAGACAGGAATGCACATAGTTGAAGCAGTGAACACAATAAGCTCTAATCATTTTAATCAGGAGACTGTTGGTCTCTATGGACTATTTCTAAGAGATCTCAAAGGAGAGCTTAAAAAGGCAGCTTTATTGCCTGGAGGCTTGACAGAAGTTAACACCTCTCCTTGAAAAGCGCAAGTCAAAAAGGAAGAAAAATTGCTACGTTTAAACCACAGAGTTTGGTGGATGAATCACTAGGAAAAAACTTTACAAACTGTTATGCAAGAGGACAAGCCTAGAGAGCTCTCTACTGGCCTTTAAATACCTATGAAGATGTTTGGTAGCTTACAGCTGATGCTGGCTGGCTGTAGGAGGGGAGCAACCAGCCTCTTACTGTCCGGGCAGCCATGTGCTGCAGGAAGGACTGATTTGCCCTGAACATGTTCCCTCACATGTTTTATTTGACTTCCTGTATTTTTAATTGGAAATGTTGGGGTATGTGGTAATTACCAGGGGCTCGAGCTATGGTGGTAATTTTAAAAGTCCTGAGAGATCTTCTGGTATATTGTAAGTTGCAGAGGTAAGCAGGGAGTATATAGAAAGATTCCTGTCATTGCTCCTCTCAAACACTGTCAGGTTTGTGTCTCTTCTTAAATTTCACTTACCAGCAGTTTGAAGTATTACAGTTTCTGCTTTCTGGACAAACTTTTTATCTTTGGGAGTATTTTCTTTGCTATGTATCTAGCTAACATCCAGGAAACTGCAAGAATTGCTTCTTCTGTCAAATGCTATAACACTGTGGGTCAGTGGACTCCGGACGCAGGACACTGTGTCTCAGTCACATCATCAGAATCACAGGAGAGGGGATTGACACACAAAATCTAGAAGTGTCTAGCCTAAGTCTGTTCCCAGCCTAAGTCTGTTCCCTGCTCATCTCCCCTCCCTCCCTCCACACCGGGTACCCTGAATAGCTCTGAGTTGCTGCTGAGGCTCTCTCTTGCAGAGGAGTTTCACGAATGACTTGTGGATCAAAGCTAGGTTTCCCTTCAAGACCATTTCCTTCAGAAAAAAAAATCTGCATCTCTTCACAATGTCCTTGTCTAGAACAGCCTAGGAAATTGTTTTCTCATCTTGTGAAAGTTTTTTCAAAGTTTAAACCAGGATGAAAAATTATACCTCTGAAAATTTTCACCTGCTCCCATTCAGTCTTCCTCAGTTGGTCAACAAACCATCCCAGAAAAACAAAGGCAGTTAACATCAAGTCAATTAAAATGTGCTTGGATGTTGATTTTTTTTAAACCCTTTAATTTCTTTTTTGTAAATAAAATCAAATTTCTAAACAAAAAGTTGTCTTCAACTTGGGAAGAAAATGATTTGATGCTAAAACCCACAAAAATAAATTCTTAGAGAAGTTTCAAGATTGGAAATCTTTCTGAGATCAGAAAATTTACAAAACTAGCTCAGGTTCAGTTTTGACTATAAACAAAAATAAATCTGTTAACAGCCTCTCAACTACCTCTGCTCACATTTAGCAGCCAGGATTAGTTTTTTTCTCCTAGTAAGTCTTGCTGCTGAAGACGAGATACCATGTGGCAAGAAGCTGCGGGCAGATATGTATTGTGGCTCAAAAGAGTCTTTATTAATATGAAGTTCCTACTTACCAAGATTACCAAAACATAATTATAATTTACAACATATCCTGCCAGTTTCCATAACAGAGCCCATGCCTGAGCAAAGGTAACGTGCAGAAATACCACAAAGTTGTTACGAGGCACTATCAGCCAGACAGGCTAGGACAAAAATGGCTTATTTTGCAGTCAGTTAATTTGAACAGAAAAGTATCTATTTTGGATTGAAATCTAATCAAGTGTTTTAGACAGTTCTGTTTGGAAAGGGCAGATGATTTTCACTTTGAATTGCTTCATTTCAAAATCTCTGACAAATTATCTCACTGGCAAGACGGAGCCACCTGGCATTTTTGAATGGCTGCTGGGGGTGGCTGCACGCCAAAAAATTGCCAGACTGTGGTGATTAGTTTTAAAGAACTTGGCCTATGCTGTTTCTTCTCTGTGCAATGCCCTCAGGTCCCTCAAGCCAGGCAGATTCCTGCACGCTTATCAGGAAAGACACAGAGTTTTTGAAATTAGGGAGGATGCTCTTGCATCAGCCGTTTTGGTCACCAGAAGGTAACGTGGCAAATGGCACAGGTGTTCCCAGGAATCTCCTTGCTTTTTGCCTTCAATCTTCCACTTCAGAAGTATTTGTTTGTTGAGAGGCAGAGGTTGTGCATAGCTGCTTTTCAGTTGTGTGGAGTAATTACACTTCTGCTTGTGCTGATGATAACAGAGGGACACTTCTCCCTGGAAAAGAATGATCAGCCTATAAATTATATGTACTAACAGGTCTTTTTTTGTTCCCTCACTTTTCAGTCCAGGTCCATTTGTGACATGCAAAATGAGTTCTGTGTTTTGGTTTTGAAACTAGAAAGAGGTTTCTCATCAGAAAAAAACATTGTTCATATTTATATTAATTGCCTTTCTTAGAAGATACCTGTTCTCTAGGTGTAAGTGCTACAGAGATGCCTCATCCAGTTTTAAATGCGGCTGAAGCAGAGTTTGTTCTGATTCCACAGTGTAGATGATGTTTTTACTTGTAAAGCAGAGACTCCAATGAGCTTGGAGTATAGAAACTGAATGAACTTTTTGCTTCAGAAGTGACTGCTTCAAACTGGGATCAAAACATGTTGCCAGGGTGGTTAGAATGGGGAAACTTGTGATTACATGTACTGAATTTATGGTCAAATAGAAGACTTCAGTCTCTGGATATAAGTTTGTAAACATTTCAGACAAGTCTTCTTGTCTTTTTTTATGCATTTTAATATGAAATGACCCTTACTCCTGCTGTGTTCTCTGTTGTTTAGCGGAAGGGAACAATAGCAGGGATAAACATGAATAGTAATTTATTCCAGAAATAGTCCAGTAGTACCAGTGGGAGTATTTTTGGCATAAATTACTGCTCAAGCTAATTTAACGATGTCCTGACTTGGTCAACTAAAACTGAAGAGGTAGTTCGGGCAGTGAAATGGTATTCAGTGCAAGTGAGAGTGGCAGATCTTGATCATTAGTAAAAGTCTCTATTCTCTTTCTTTTCAACCCGCAAATCAGCCTTAGGTGCCATCCAGTCAGTTAATTATGGAGCTAACTTAAATGATTTAGGTGGCCTACAGATACCAGAAAAATTTCACTAGCACTCTGTCCTGTTAAGTATGTGTTTCCACCATGTTCATACTCAGAAGCATCTGAATTTACGCATAAAACTTTTACTGAGAAAAGCACACTCCCAAGTCTGACATAGGACGGGTGCAAGCTTGTAGGGTAATACAGAGTATGCTGCCCTCCATTTGGCTCCTGGGCAGGGGATTAAATACCTCGCCTGTAAACAAGGCTTAGAGCCAAAGTGGGAGACCTAAGACAGATCAGAGGCACATGAGCCTGAAATTGAGTCTGGAAAAAAACAGCTGCCAGCCTGCTACCTACTGGGTTCTGGAGCTGCCTCTCTGTGCGTGGCGAGGGCTGCCACAGGCCTCTCCATCACCTTATGGTGTTTAGTAAATAGATTTTCCTCCTCTAACTTGGCTGAAGGGGTCCTTAAGTAGGTGTTTTCAGACGCCACGTGATATGCTCTGACAGTATCAGACTTCTCTCAAAATGCAGCTGACAACAGTTACTTTTGTTTAAGCCAGCAGTAAGGATGCCCCACCTTGTCTGTAATAGGTGAATGGTGGGAGAACATACGCAGCAAGAGGAGAGCCAGGCTCATGTCTCATTTTCTGGTGGTGGTGTCCCACAAGCGGGGTTCGATACCCGGTGTGCAACAAGCTAATCTTACAGACAGAGCCAAGATATTTGTTTATTTCATGTTTGCGCAAAGATGGGTGCTAGGTGATAATTCCACAAAGCTAGCACACCACACCCAAGAACTACAATGTATTTATCCTGTTATTCATCCTGAAGTTTAAGTTCATTGGTTGGCAGTCACCATCTCATGGACTATTGGTTAGTTATATTTAATCAGCCTCGTTTGCTATGTAAATTAGCAAGCATGGTCCTTGCGGGGGGGGGGGGGCGGGTCTTTCCAGTCTTGAGTTGGTGGTTGCAATCTCCCCCCTCTGCCTTTACCTTTCCCCTAGTTACCGCAGTTTTTCTGACTTCATGTTTCTTCGGCAATCATCTGGCCTTTGGCGCCTTCTGGGGCAGGATGTTCCCTTTTAATCAGTCTTTTAGTTCTTCAAGGGCATAGTGGTTAGTAAAGTGTGATACAAAGTAATCAGGCCTGCATAGTGAACCTGTTGAGTAATGGTCCTCCTTAAAGGACAATGCATCATGTTTAACCCTCAATTAAGCAGTATCACCACAGCCTAGGCATTAACTCAAACATATGGCTACAGTGGGATGCACACTTACTATTCCTTCAGCACTACCTTAACCAAGGACTTACTCCTGCTTGCTCGTGTGGAGCAATGAAAAGATAAGGATGCAGCTTCTCTTGGAAGTCTGATTCATTTGTATGCCTACAAAATGTATACCCATAGTTGTATAGACTGAGAAAAGCTTATGAAATGGTTTTTGCAAAGGCTAAGGAGGTTACTGGCATGATGGCTGTATTAACATTTGTTTCTTATGAAGTAAGGGTTTGCTTTTTCAGGCTGTGCTGCTTAGAGATGGAACCGGGTTACGCTCTTGGTCATATTTTTGCAGCCTCTTTTGTATTGCTGTTGCTTACCTTTCCTTCTCTTCTGAGGGCTTTGTTCATGGATTCTGTGAAGATTTCTCCACACCTGACATTGTTTGCCCATCATCAGCTTGTTCATAGGTTACTGCCATGTAGTTGTCCATGTCTCCGTGACCCTTGCAAGGTGCATTTGCCTGTCCCATCCCTCTAAACACTGCACAGCTCCTCTGTGTGGGAGAGGGATACCTGTAGCCATAGTTGGCACATTTGAGTGGAAGACCACACGAGGTGGAGATAAAAGAGAAATGAGAAGGCTGATATGCTGTAAGGCCACAATGGGAGGCAAAGGCATTCTTGGCTGTATATCCATTGTGCACGCTCCCAATGAAGAGGCTCATGTGCCACTGATTAGGGGCACCCTTTGTTGCAGGACATTTTTTCCTTAGCAAATACACAGGTTTGATAAAGCTCCCACATGCTGAATAATGAGCTGACACCAAACACCAATTAATAGTCTAGCATATAAATGGAGAAGGAAACAAATCTGCCTTTTAGCCTTTGAATAGCAAGGCTGCTTTAAATGGCTTGACTGACACCTCTTTAAATTCACCTAGAAGATCTGGGGGCTTTAGCTCATTCCCTGCACAGGTCCCTTGCACTCACAGGCAGGTTTTCCAGGACCCTGGTGTAAAAGAGGTTTAGGCCTTCTATTTGTGTATTACTGAAAGTTCTTTCAAAACTGCTGTGACAAGTAGAACAGCACCATTATAAAGCAAGAATTTTGGGAAATGTGCCTTTGGAACTTTTTAGGAAGGAGGAGGAGAGACCATCTGTTTTGCTTGTCACAATTCTTGTTTGTTTAAGATGTGAATTGCCAGAAATGTGGAAAGATTGGGTACAACGACAAGTGATAGAGTAATTTTCACACTGGACTTATGGGAAGCATGTGTTGTCCATCTGTGTGATTCTCATTTTATGCAAATTTAGGAAATATAGTCTTATGTCTAATTGTCCAAAGGTAGTTCTGAACATTCAAATGGAGGAAAGATATCATACCATATCATCAGTAGGCCTTCCTTTGGCTCCATAGCATGCCAATGCGGAATACTGCTTGCTCGAAACTACAAATCATATTAAACATTTATATTTAGAATCCAATAAAACAATATTTCAGGGTCTGCAAAACACTTCAGACCCATGCTTGGGCTTTCCTGGAAGTGGAAAAGGATGTCACAATTTTCCTGACCCTCCTAAGCAGGTGTTACCAATCTGCCCAGAGCCATATACTGATGCCTGCTGGTTCATGATGCTGGGGGAATACTAAAAGAGGCTGGTGCGAGTCTTTGGGCTAAAAAATACACAGCTGTGTGTGGTTAAAGCTTATACAAGGAATATCTGAGCTTCTGGGAGGAAGCTTTGATTTAAGGTTTGTTTTGGGGGAGGAAAGTGTTTATTTGCCTTTTTTTTTAAAAAAATCACACTCCACAGAGGGTGATGGAAGTTTTACCTGGAGCATATTGCATTTTTCAGAGCTGGTAAAAATGATACTTCCCTTTACCTACCCTAAGTATTTTCAGTGAATAGCTCCCCAAAGATACAAATTATGTTTTTTTCCTTTTTTATTTTTTTCAGTTCATGATTTTTCTAGGAACTGCAAATCATTCTGCATCTTTTTACTCAGTATGGCAACTGGAAATTTGACTAGAAATAATTCTTAATTCCACTGTCATTGAAGTGCAAGTATTCCCAATTTAAAATACACTTTTTGAGAGTGTTCAGTCAAGGAATGCTTCAGTGCTTGATCATTACAGAAAGAAAGACAAAAGAGATCCAAACGTAGTGAAAATGAGATTCAGTTTGGAATTCTTATCAGAAGTTCCCATGAAACTTTTTCCTTTGTTGCGGATTCTTTAAATGGTACAATGCCAGCAGCACCAAGGATTTTGGTTTGTGCGACGTCGGTTACTGAACCCTCTTTAGCCAAGCATCATGGTTCTACATATGAGCTTTCCGATTTTCTTAAATTGTGTCTTCTTTCCATTGTTGCTCTTTGGTTGATTTGATGGCAATTCCCATTTGTAACTTCAAAAATATTCTATTTTACAGAATGGTGTATCATTAAGGCAGAAAAAAACCCAACCAAACAAGAAGACAAACCTTTTTAATAAACAGCAATATAGTGATGGTAATTCATAAAAACTCAAGAAGAAATCTAATTACAAAACTGATTATGACTCCTTGCAATCTGACTGGCGTTTGGGGGGAGCTCTATTGGGTTTGTGAGCAGAGAGGAAACCTTGTTCATAAGGCCCGTCGGTCAGCTCTCTCACTGATGTTGGAAAGACTGTCTCTGGATGTTGGAAAGACAGTATAGCAGGACCCCAGATTTTGGCTGGGTCAGGAGTACTGCTATAATACTCAGAAGCTTTTAGGTGTATGAAGCTAAAATGAGGTAGGAGAAATGGACTAACTGAAGGGAAGAGAGGAAGCATCACAACCAAAGAAAATGAGAAAGCAAGCAGCCTCCTGGCTTGCTGCAGGTCTCGCATGGTGAAGGGGTGGAAGGAAGAGAAGCTGGATCTTGTGTATCCAGCAGGACAAGGGAGAGCAGCAGGGAAGAGGTAGAAATCCATATTTAATTGACTGAGGTAGAAATCCGTATTTCATAGTTCAGCCCGTTATTCAGAGAGGACTCTGAGAGCGGGGGAATGAAACACGCCTTCTTTTGTCCAGCAGGATTATTTAATGAATAGGTTAGCTGGCTTTCAGCTGGGAGAGGCTGGGGAAACGTTTCAAATCTCTTTTGGTGGCAGTATCAAGGTGCTCTTTTTGGTGGCAGTGGGAAACAAAGATGGAGGAGGAAGAAAGGGAAGAGTTGAGGTAGCAGGAGAGATGTTCCTGTGCCACTCAAGATGGGTGAACTCAAAGGCAAGGAACTGCAGCCTTGTGAGACAAAATCTTTTTCTCTGCATGTTAGAAGCTGAGGTCTGTGGCAGTCTCCTACTGAAATGTGTCTTTTACCTGGAGGAAAGACTGGTCCAGACTTAGTCAACTCAGGAATCTGGAAGCTCTTTTTCTGTTTCTTTTTCTGTCCTAGAGTGCTTCTTAAATACATCTCCATGGTGGTATGTGGATAAGTACAGTAAAGATTATAAGATTCTTGGATATGTGTAATTGGAGCTATAAAGTTATCTGAATATGGTATAACCGACTGTTTAAAAATTTTTAATGGAACAAACAAGTATATTTTATATGTAGCAAATACATACCAGGCCCAGTAGAAGCAGTTCCATAGTTCAGCAGCTTTTTTCTGTTATCAAAGTGTGCAAAATATATTACAAAAATATGAAATGTCATTTTATAGGTTCCAAGTTTAAAGATAAATTAGTATCTTTAAGCTAAACATGGCAGGCACTTTGCAATAAGCAATGACTTATTAATGTCTTTGGATACTGAAAACCTGGCATCTGAAGGAGGAGTGAACTGCAGTACTAGTTCCGCTTCCTCCGTCTTTGAATTATACAAGGATGTGTTTAAACTCTAGCCAATTCACTGAAAACCCCGGATTTTCTTTTGATGCTTTCATCATGTGTTACCTTATTCATGCAAAACAAACAAGGAATTCAGGAGATTTGAATAAACAACTTGTAGCTGTCCATGTTTTCTGCTTGTATGTTTTAATCAAACGATCTTGAGCAAAATGTTGCTATGTTACTGCTTTGTCTTTGTCTGCTTGCCTTCAACAGGATTAATTATTCCCAAAGCTGCACCATGCCCATGCCACACTGCAATATGCTGTAGAGATGTGTTCTAAGCGAGTTAGCTGAAGTATCTCTGTGTTGTAAACTCATTTAAGAAAGCAGGAAAGAAGAGGTACACCTCCTCTGTTCCACACCCAAAATATTGTGGAATCTGCAACAACTTCAGAAATTCTTGCATGTTGCTGGAGGTGGTTTCATTTTTCACACCAGAAGTAATTTAATTTCAGCACTTAAAACCCAAAAAGCTCCAACATATTGCTAGCGTGCAAAAATTCCATGTGTGCTAAAAAACAACAGCATATGGTTGGGTGGGGTGTGACCAAAATGAACATAGTTATCACATTGTGAACTTTCTTT
The DNA here is from genome assembly GCF_000737465.1 of Haliaeetus leucocephalus. NCBI lineage: Eukaryota > Metazoa > Chordata > Aves > Accipitriformes > Accipitridae > Haliaeetus > Haliaeetus leucocephalus. The sequence goes on from NW_010973294.1 coordinate 647,760, forward strand.
TTACAGACTTGATTAAATAAGTGGCGGGGTGGGGGGGGGAGCATCTAGGACGAGAACCTGGAATCCTCCTAGAGTCTGCCTTTTCAAATGTTGTGTAGTTAACTGAAAGGTTCATCTTGCATAAACTGCAGCTTAAAATAGGAGACTGACATTTCAGCTGAACATGAAGAACACACACAAAAGAAAGGTAGAAAGAAGGCAAGATGTTTCTGGGGTGAACTGTTGGAGGATAATGGTACAGAGCACAAGCTGGAGGGGAACTTCAGCCCTCCCTGTTTGCTGTTAGAAAGCAGGTAGATTGGGATTATTTTATTTTTCTTTATAACCTATCACCTGACTTTGAATTGGGTAGAATGAATCTTAAGTGGGCTCATTTGCTGGAACTGTATGTTTCAGGATGTTTAAACATTGCCGCCAATTCTTCTCAGCATAGTTTAGTGTGAGGTAACTTGTGGGCACAAAAAACTTAAGTCATCTGTGATGGTGACTGTATATATTTATAACCACAGTCATTCTTTTGACTTGGGTCTTTTTTTTGTTGCGTCCCATGGTGCTTAAGACCTTATCAGGTCCTCATACAGGAATATCTAAAAATTGAGCAAACCAAAATCAGAAATACTTCTGGAAGCTTAGGCCTAGGTACTTGGTTTCTAAATCCCTGGTGGGAAGGTTGAAACCCTTTAAAACAGTAGTATCAAAAAGCTCAGGCGACTAATATTAATGTGCAGCTGTTTTGTGTGACTATGTGGCTGCACTTAAAGCCACTCACCTGAGCGTAGCTCTCTTGGGTCATTGTTAGCGCAGGCTGTCTGCTTAGTTTGCTTTGCTCTTGTCTGCTTTTTCTGGGCTCTTCTGGGTGTAAATGTATTTGGAGAAGCAGAATCCTTATCTTCTGGCACATCACTTGCTATTCTCTCTGCCGTTCAGCTGTGAATACGACAGTAGCCCAACTTTGCCAGGTAGCAGCTATTTGCAGGCTGGTTTACTGTCAGGTTCTTGGCTATCTGCATGACCAGGGCTGTCGCCCTGTGGGCAGCAAAGGAAGGTGTCTTCTACTCATATTCCCAGTCAAATTATGTCATTTCTGCTGCAGAGGCCAAACACCATCACTGGGCCAAGTGAGCTATACCATGGAAAATGTGCCTTTATTTTCTGCATACTAGTCTGTCAGATGGTTAAAAGTGAAAAAACCAGTCCTAGTTTGACTTCTTTTTTTGAATAATTGGTGATTTCCATGAACTCTGTAACCTCCTCTGGTTTCTAACGATGAATGTTCTCACACTTTGCATTGTTCCTCTCGTCTTCTCAAGTGAATGGTCATCCTTGAGCAGCCTTAATGATTAGAGCTTGGTCCCCTTTTCTTTATGTTCTTGCAAAGTGGGTCTTACAAACAACAAAATAACATTTCACATGCAAGGATATTCTTCCAGTTTCAAAGCTAAGAACTGAAAATTTCTTTGGATGCCTTTGCAACTTTGGAAAAACTTTGAATGTTAGAGTTTTACCCAGAAAGGCCGTTGTTCACGTTAATTACATTGGCCAAGACAAAGCATCTTTTTCAGAATAAAACTCAGGTTACTCTGTGGAACAATAGGGTCTGTCAACATGTGACAAGGCTTTCATATCTCAAGGGGAGGATCCAGTTGATGCAACAAAGCGTCAATCAGGATGTAGAGCTGCAGGAAGTTAACTCATGCGTACTCCAGGGTTGTCCAGATCAGATGAAGAAAGTGCCAAAAGAGGTTACCCTTCATCACCAGCTGAGAGATGAGCTATATATGAAAGACAGGACAGCTTGAAGGGCCCTGAATGGTGATCTCAGGAGATGCGTCCCTCAAGAGATAGAGACATGCTTCATGTCCTTGTAAAGTCACTTGAGCAACTTGACGTGAAAATACTAAATAAAACATACAGAAACCTCAAGAGGGCATTTCACCAAGGAGCCCGAATGGGAATTATCCAGCCTTTTAGCAGGTGTAGGGCCCTGCCTGAAAGTGGCATCATAGATGTCTCCTGAGCCTTCCCAGTAAGCCCGTAATGGATCTGCAGCTTGCCAGATAGTCTGTCATAGGTTGTCAGCCACGGCTGGGAGGAGGGACGGCAGCCTCTTTTGTTCCCATGTCAAGCATGCAGAGAAGGGACTCCTAAGTAGATAATTCAAGGGGAAACAGCTGCTGAGTTCTCAATTCTCCATGACTCTCTAATTTTGCCTTCTTCTCTTAATGTATTTGCCTGCTGCTGGATGAATACTGCCTGCTGACAGTTAGACAAATAGAGAAATGCTGTAAACTTCATTGAAAACTACTGTGAAGTGTGGCTATTTTGATGCTTATGGAAGAACAAGTTGAAAGGGTTTCCTGAATGTGTGGGGCCACGGCTGGATAATTTTAAAGTCCTATAAAAGAGCAGACTAACTTGATTCTCTAGTCCTGATCTTTTAAGTCAAACCAAGTATTATAAACTGTTCTGATTTTGTGATTGTGAAGGGATTTTTTTCCCCCTTTTAAAAAGCCCCAGCGCCTGACATCACTTGAATATGTAAGAATCAAACACTTCACTTAAAAGCAAATAAACATTTGAACTGTGGCTTGAAAATGTAAATCCTATAGGCATAAAAAGCCAGAGAGTTGATAAACAACCCTGCCCACTCGCTTGATGTCACATTACATTTAGGCTAACATCAGGTCCCTTTCTCACAGGTTTTGGATATTTTGGTTGACTGTGCTTTGGCTTACGTATCACTTAGCATACCACAAAAGCGTTCATGAATTCTGGTAAGAAAAACTTGTGTTGGACAGTTTGTCTCTGAGAAACTAACTGGCACAGCCAGAGCTGTATAAACATAGACCCCTCTGTTACCCTTGCCTGCACCGACACTGCCATCTGAAGTGTCCCCGGCTTCAATCCTGGACCACATTGATTTGTAACTTGTAAAATTAGTAAGTTGGAGTTTAGAGTTTTCGATCTGTCATTTTTAACTGTTCCGAGCGCGGTTAGCCTTGGTGCCAGGGCGTTTCTGGGACCGTTACCTCACCGCGTTCTCCAGAAGCTGACTGTCTCACTGGTCCGTTTTGCTCCCCTCCCCTGCCTGCCTAGTTTCTGGGGGAAAGCAAGCCCGGCGGATTTCTCTCCCTGAAAAGGTAGATCTGGGCCCTTCCCTTTAATTTTTACGGCTTTACCTGCGTGTCTTTTGGGCTGCCGGCGCACGGGTTTCCCTCCCAGCAGTAGCTGCGGGGCCGCGGAGGGCCGGGGGCGCGGGGGGCCTGGCGGGGCCGGGCCGGGCCGGGCCGG
>NW_010973294.1:651060-666678 GCF_000737465.1 Haliaeetus leucocephalus
ACCGGCCGCCGCCGGCGGCGGGGAGCGCTGGGCGAGCGAGTCGTTCCCGGGGCGCGGCGTGCCTGGCGTCAGCTCCTGTCCCGGGGCGGGCCGAAAGCTGAAAGGGGGCGCGGGCGAAGCTTGCGGCCTCAGCCGGCGCTTCACGCGGTCTCAGAAAGGTTCCTCGCTCCCCTCCTCGGGTAGAAAACACTGCGTAGCGAGTTCGGAGTTTGAGCCGCCTCTTGCGACCCACGGGTGCAGGTGGCCATTTGCATCCGCGGCCTCACGACCAGGCGAGGCTCCTTAGATCGATATTTTACATCGGGGTCATCTGGAAAAAGCGGGCGCTGTTTCTGAGCACGCGTGTGTGTGATGGTTGGGCAGTGTGTCAGAAACTTCCAGAAGAATGAAGTGGGCCTTCATTCCCCTACACACCCATCACAACGGTGAGGTTTAGACTGCATTAGCCAGTTTATTTACCTACGATCCAGAGGACGTAAGGTTGAAAGGCAAAGAGCGTGTCCATATTGTCAAAATGTTTCCTTGTTTGCTCCTGGGCTTCTGACAGGCTGCATGACAGGAGCCTCTGTTCCAGAGCTTTTGTTTGGATCAGGAGTGATATTATGACCTTAGCGTGTTGTGGTACATACCACAGGGTGGTCTTAAAGCACATGAACTGGTTTCCTTTCGGATGAGACGAAGAAGTCCTTATGGAAGAAGCACAGAACACACTCACACATCAAACGTACATTATTTGCTACAACCCCAGGAGACAACTAGACTGAAGAACCCCCCGATGCAAACTTGCAGTGTGGATGCTCTTGGCACCAACTGTTTCACTGTATGGAGCCACTCCTATCAGGCTGTGATAGGTGTTAGATACAGCCAAAATTCCCAGCACTCTCAGCCGAGAAAGATAGTGACCCGTAGGGGAAACTGAATGCCTCCAATTTAGGTACCTGCATTTGCCTCAAGTAGGTGATGCGGATAAACCCGGCAGTGATGAAAGGCTTCTGGTTTCCATACACACATAGGCAGCGTGGGCATCTTCTTGACTGTACCACTTGTATTTTGCACTAGTGGCTGTTCAGAGAAGAGGTTCAGGAAAAAATTTTTTTATTCTTTGCTGTTTCGCTTTTATGGCATGGTCTCAGGCTTTCTGCAGACCCAGGCAGCTCTTTCTGCATGAGTTATGCTGAGTTATGCGAGTTTTGAAGGCTTTTTTCACTGCAGTCTTAGGCTTGTCACCATTCCTCTTTTAAATCCAAAGCAATGACTGTGGGGAACCATTGAGAGATTAGTTCACATCCCTCTTACTTTGAAAAACAACCTCAAAGTACAGAGGTCTTGACAATGGTGGTGCTTTCATTCTGCAAGCTGACATCGCTTACCAAATCTGATATTTTTTGTTATAGTAAACCCTCAAATATGATATTTCTGGAAATAAATTTTTTAGTAGCTGGGTAGAAGAGAGTTAATACTCCTTTATTTATTTAAAGGTTATGTTTTCTATATTCATGAAAAATTGTACTCTGTGGTGCATAGAGACGGGTGGTAAATGCTATGAAGCATCCAACAACTTGGTGAGTGGGCATCCAGCACCTCCTTTCTAGAACATATCCCAGGATCGCTGCTAAATACATTTGAGGTAATTTGCAAAGTCCAAAATCCTGGAAGCAGGCACTACCAAATTTGGGTTTCCTGCATAACTTTTGCTTCTGCTGTCTGAGCTGTCTGCTGCAGTCATGGGTGGGAAAAGGATTTCATATGCTATTTCTGTGACTGTGCTGCCATGCCACAAGAAGGATGCAATGAGGCTTCCCAGGCAACAGTGATTCTGGCATACTCGAACTTCTTCAAGTGCCTGACTTTTTACTGTAGCTCGATCTTTCAACTGAGGGGCTTTGGGTGAAATTGCATTCTCGTTTTATGGAAAAATTATGATAAGCAGTTAAAAAAAAAGTTTCAACAAGATTTCAGCAGGACTACTCATCTGCTGAAAATTAAGCATGTTCGTAAAGTATTGTCGAATGTAACCCTGTTCTTTATGCTCTGAATGTTTTTTTATTTGAAATTATATTGAATGACATTTTATTGAATGATAGTTTTATTGAAATATTAGTCAGCTTTCCTACCTAGGTGTTTTGAAGGACCACAGTAAACCCAGAAAGGAGCCCTGTGTTCAAAATAATGCTTAAACAGTTAAGCTGTTCTCTGTGCCCCTTTATTTAACTGGGTATCTTATCGGGGTGGCTTTGAATTGCTAGAAAAGGAGTAAAAAATACTGTCATTTATCTAAATGCTTTGTTTTTAGTGAATATAAATTGCAAATGAAATCTTAGCCTCTGAGCCAAATTTGTAACAGTCAAGGATATGCGACAAAGAGATTGTTTAAAAAAAGTTTCTTGTGTTTTATTCTTAAAGATCAACTGAAGGAAATATGTTGAAGGCAAGTTCTGCCAGCACTGCTTAACCTGCTAGTATCTTGGAGATTATTTCTACTGGCTTTGTGGGCCTTTTCAGTGTGATCCTTGAAAATGCTAATTAATTTCAGGATTGCTGTGTGTGTGATATGCTTTGACATACACAGCAAATTAATAATAATATAATAATCTTTCTAAAAGAATTTTGAGAGCAATTTATAGTTCATGCCAGATGTCAGTTGACTGAGTAATTTAACACACTTGTGTAACTGAAACGTAATAGCTTTTGTGAGCTTGCCATGCTGCTTATGGATATGAATGACAAAATTTATGGGTTTTTAGCTATGTGCATAATCCGAAAAATTCACTCCCTGTTGCAGGGAATAAGCAGTATCACAAGTGAATGTGTTTTAATCATCTGAAACATATAGCCCAAATACTATTTTATTTGTTTAAACCAGGAAAAGACATAATTCCTCTAAAGGAAGTGCTGTGAATGCAAGACCAAGAAAATTGTTTTTGTCCTATCAGTAGCTGCAGAGACCACATCTCCATAAAAGTCGTTAAAGTAGCAAAGACAGCACTGTCAGCTTAGAAATTGTGCTAGAAGATCTACTAAGCCTCTGGCCCTGGAATCAAAAGTGTTTCTTCCTATGTTTGTGCCCAGTGTAATGGCCCTGTGTCTTGCCCTTTTTAGACCTGGATGTAACCCTGGGAATGGGGATTAGGGAAACTGGGCACCCACCTTGGCAGACTTGAACTGCCTAGAAACCATTCAGCCTGAGCTGGACCTCCTCTAGAGTGAACAGAGAGAGGCAGGCACCTCTGGGAGGAGGTTCAGCCCCAAGAAGTAGGTAGGCGGACGAATTGCTCCTTGTAGGGAACCAAGTCTAAGTAAGATGAATATCTCTGTCCTTTCATGCAAATGATGGTAAACTACAGAATTGAGCAGTGGGTGATCCCTTAACCTCTCAGGAAAATTAGGGTTTCACAATCATCCTGCAAGTTATGACACTGAGCATTTTCGATTTGTTCCAATTTTACAAGAGGTACCATACTTAACTGGTTTTGTTTCACCCTTTAAAGCAAAGCATCTCCCTCAGCTCTAGGTGCCTTATAAAGTGTCTTAGAAGCTCATGTCCATAGTGCTCACTGCAACGTGATGGTTCGTCCTAGGCTATTGGCCCATGAAAGCCTTCCTGGCTCTCCACTCTGCTGCCAACTCCATCTCCGTCACCCCTCTTTTTCTTTCCGAGAAGGGATAAGCCATGCAAGGAGTCATTAAGTTTAACAAATGTGGGGCTTCGCAAGCTAAATTAAATGGGGTAACTGTTTTGGAGTATAAGGACAGGAGTTACAAGTTCAGTTCGTGCCTGGCTGTCATTGGTTTCTTTCAGCTGAGACTCTGTAATCCCAGCTCCTATAGAAACTGAGTGTGCTGGATTGAATCCTGGGTTTTATTTTCTTTTTCTGTTTGTTTGGTATTTTTGTTTGTTTCTTTCTTTTAAGGGTGTTTATGCTTCCCTTTTGGTCTTAAAAATAGCAGCTAGCATATCTTAAGAATATTACACCCAGGAATTTCCCATGCATGCAGTTAGATGCCCAAGTACATCTTTAATCAGAAGTCAACAGGTAGAAGGCAGAAAGTGAGGGGAGGAGGACTGGAAGTGAATTGGTTTGACCAAGAAGGGATGAGAAGTCATTGAGCGGTACAAGACCACCTTATGTGCTCCACTTGCTCTCCTGCACTGAAATCCCACTGATCTAGAAAGGCTGTTACTCAGACGCACAAGTGAAAGGGTGCATACCATCCATGACATCTCCAAGAAATCTGACAAGGATTATGAATGTGCTGGGTTGTGATTGCTACTTACCATAATTTCCTTCAGCTCCTCACAACTTTAGTATGTATCTGTTTTTTCATCTAAGGCTAGTAGTCAAGAGGCCCTTGCCTACTAGTAGCCCACACACGGCAGTGCCTAGCAGGGAGGAACCTTGGCCTTGAGGACCTTCCACAGCTGAGATAAAAAAGAACAGTTACAGTGTGTGCTCAGGCTGTTTCATGAGTCATTTTCCGCTTTTTCATATGAAACATTTGACATCGTTATCCTATTGACACACGCTACGGTAAACTGCAGGACTCTCAGGGGATTGGCTAGAAAGCAGTGTGTCTCATCAGTAGCCAGCGAGGAGCTGATGCTCTATAAGGCATCACAGTCTGTACATGCTCTAAGCCAATTGCAAAAAAGACCTAGGCATGCATGCCCCTGCACAAAAGCAAGGGATCAATATGGGGAAAGAAAGGGTAATGTTGTAAGTGCTGCTCAAATTTTATTGGCATGTATGTGAAACTGATATCGGCACGATAGCAGGAGGCACTCTGTCCTACTTTTTCTCCTCAAAAAACTATACTCCAGAGAATGCAAGTAGGCCCTGTGTATAAGCACTGTAAATCTATAGTGCCTATAAAACTATATGTTCTCACCATAACCGATAGACAGATTTCAGGGGTTTTGTACAGGATTATCTAGACGTTGTTGATATGAGGGATAGCTAAAGCTCTGGCTCTGATGTCTTCATCTGAGGAGGTTTGCCTGCATCACAGTAAAGCTGAATAACATCTTTGAGGCAAGAATTGTCTTTGATTTTGATTGAGGATCTTAAATCCAGCTCGGAGGCTCCTCTCATGAAGATAAGAGAGGAATATTGTTTTTTTCCTGTCTGTCTGAGACCAAAAGAAGTCGGGAGTAGACCCATGGTCTACAGGCAGGGCTTTGGTTAGCTCATGTTGCTCCAGACAGCCTTTATCTTTTTGACATCTTCCTGCAGATTTGACTGAAGTCAGTAAAGATGTGTACATCAATGCAAACTTTCTTCTGCATAACAAAGACGGTTTAAAAAGAGCCTGCATTCCTTGTAACAATAGCTATGTTTGTTTAAATTATAATGTTGCAGGATTCTTGTCAGACACGACATGATTGACAGTTTTGATAACAGTCTTGAAAATCTGCCCAGTGTAAGTCATGCCTTCTGCATTATTCTGACTGGAACTGTGTGATGTAGTTCTAAGAAGTAATTTGCTTATTTATTGTAACAGCCCATTTGATGGAACTTTAATGAAGAGCAGTCCTTAGAGCAATTTTAGGTTTCATGTATGTAGGAGGAATATTGGGTTGACGTCATCTTTAACATTTTTAGCTTGAGACTTTTATTGGTGTGTTAGTAGAAGAGCTATGTTTCCAGTCTACTTTTGTGGCAGTGCCACAAACTAAATGCGGTTTCTCAGGAGACAAGGACTGGCCAAATGCTGTCCTCATAGTGGGAGATGCTACATGAGTAGCAGCAACATCAGACTAACCATGGCTTGCAATGGCATGGGTTTTTTTCAGTTCTGAGAGGAAAGAGGCTGTGTTGGTTTTGAGAAAACCATAGTAGCAAGACTTGGCAGGAGCAAGGTGCTCTCCTGTGTGCATCTGTGTGTGTATGGTGGCTCATTCCCCCCACCAATAATATATGGGAAGTGTCATTTTTTCCTCTGGTATGAAAGAAGCATGAATGTGGAAATCTTAGCACTTTTTTTTCCCCAAAAAACTTTCTTTCTGGCCAGCCCCACTTTATTAAGCTAACATATTTATACTGAATAGGGAGTTCTGAAGTTGACTAGGAATGTCCCTAAGATCACCACTTCCATTATAAAGCTAAAAATCTAACAAGAGGATAAATCCCTTTTGTGTGGCAAGTAGAGCTGGTTAGATTTACATATGAAATGCATTTAGATTTTTTTTCTTCTGAGCACTTCTGAACTAAGCCTGTTCCTCTGGGCATCTGTTAAATTATGCCACTTAGGAGCTTACAGATAGTTCCTGGGCCATTGTGAAGTGTGACCAGTTACCAAGCTTTAATATAAAGCCCTACGTGCCTTTTCTCAGTGACAGTGTTGCTTTTTCCCCATCCCTTTACACTGTTCCTTGTTGTTTATTCCTTCCTTGTGCTTTTGTCCTTCTGCAAGTACAACTTGTGGTAGTATTTGCTGAACTGTAGGCAGAAAATGCCTGCGTTTCACAAAAGCCCTGCAAGTTATGAGTGGGCCCTCAAACAGGAGATTCCCATTGGAGCTCCAGAGCTGAAAGCAGTGGGAGAGAGGGAGTACATGGCTGGGAGCGCTGATGGAGAAAGTGGAAATGCCCTCACCCTGCCACTGTCAGGAAGAGAAGAACATCGAGCAGAGTGCTGGAGCGCACCGTCACTGGGGTGGGGATCAGGCTGCGAGGCTGGTGGATGATCCTTCTCCTGTGCTGCACTGGCCACGGACTGGACTGTTTCTGCAGCCCCTCTGCTGTACCACTGCTGAAGCACTTGGTCATAGAATTTATCCCATTCTTAAATTTAACACACATGCTTTTTGCAGAAAAGAAGGATAAGTGGTGGAGAGTGTTTTAGGAAAATCTCTGTTTACACTGAGGGAGCCTTGTCTGACTGAGCCTTGAGGGAAGGAAGGACACTTTGCATGGGCAAACACCAGTTTGTACCTCATACACATACACACAGAGACATGTGCATGCTCATATACACATACCAGTCGTGATCAGTTCCAACAACTATTCACAGTGCAATCAATGGTTACAAAACCACAGTGGCAAACTGGAAGCCGAGTTGTATGTTGCTATGGATGTAATGATTTGCCTAGAAGAGTAGGTCAAGTTTTCCAAAATAATCATTGATGTAGGGTGCTCAGAGGACAACTCTTTCATTGTGAACCTGATTTTCTGAAGTGGTGTGCTTCTGAAAATGAAGCTCTTCAAAGCTATCTTAAGCCTCAACTATCAAAAACGTTGAGCCATTTTTCCATATACTACTATTTGTCATCTTAGTGGTAAAACATAGAAACATGTGAAAGACTGAGAGCAGCACTACATTGTGAAGGCATATTAAATGGAATTGTTTATTAAGGATTGTTTATTAATACTACTTTAAATTATTAGACTGATTCGAGGAGTTACCTTTAAGAATGTACTTAAGTGTATGTTTAAGTGCTTTCCTGAACAGAAATGTTTTTCTGAACTGACTCAGTAACAAAGGAACTGGATTAGAACTAAGGGTAAACACCAAAAATATCTTCAGACTTTCAGAAGTTAAATATAGTGGAAGCACTTTTAGTTATGCGGAAGGAATAGAAGAAAACATAGAATTAAGTATTTTAGAAGATTTTTTTCTCTTCTTCTTTTTTAAATCCAGTATTTTAAAGGTTCTCTAGACCCCTTTGTTTTGGTAGGTGTGTTATAAATGTATGTGTGTGTATATGCACACACAGATATATGTACAGATATATACATACAAACTATGTGCATATGATGTTCAAATGTAACACATGGAAATAAATAAGCATGTAGCATGCAGACATGATGCTGTAGCCTGAAGAGGTGGGAGCTGACAGGAAAATTTGGCTATATAATAGTACTTCCCAACAGCGTCCTTGACCAAGTTTTCCAGGTCTCACCTTTCTGAACCACTTTCAGCCACACTAATAACAAAAAAGGGAAAAATCACAGGCTACCCAATTTCCCCCAGTGCTAAAGAGGACTGCATAGTGACAAGCATTAAATACAAATTTAATTTACATAGACTGCAGCTAAACTGGGAGAGTTCTTCACACTGAATATCCAGATTTTCTCATTATGCACATCCCAGTCCCCAGAGCCCTCCTTAGAAGTGTGTTAGCAGCTCTGATCCCTACAGAGCTCTTAAGCTCCATCTCTGCCCATACAGAATTTAGAAAACGTGTGGCTTTGGATAATTGCCCATACATTAGACTGTCCTGATTAAGCAGTCCCTACTTTGCTATAAACAGAGTTGCATCATAGAAGTAGTAGAGAGCAGCAGAGAGAATCACATGAATGAGATCCTGAAAAATGTAATGTTTGTAATGTTGCTCCTCTGCCCTGCCAGTGCTTGACCTGCAGAAATACTTGGTCAGGTTTCTTCTTGATCACTTCCAATGAGAGAACTTCTGTAATAACCAGTACTGCTGTGGTCACAGCTTTCTTACGCCAGGAACTTTAGCTAGAACTTCAATAAGCTGTACTAGTGCTTCCCAAACCGCGGCACTGGGGACTCAACCTGCTGAAAGGCTGTGCGATGTATATACACATACGCTTATCCACTCCCGCCAGAGTAGGCAGATCTCAAGAGCTTTCGATAGCTGGTCGCTGAAGCCTAGACTGAGTACCAGAACTGAAATGTGGGCTTACCAGCAAGTTACTATCCCTGGAGTTCTCTGTGGTGAGAACCAGCCATTGGATGAAAGATTATAAATATCGTTGAATTTAGATGCCAGTTGTCTAGCAATTGCTGTGTCTCAGGCTGCTGGCGTGGTTCTGCAGGCCCCCCGTGCTGTGCTGTCTTCACAAGCCCTCCCAGGAGCTGTCTAGAGGAAGGGTAGTCAAGCCTATTACATTGTATTTGGAGGAAAAAAAGAAAACTGGGTAAATAAACTTCTTAAAATTACTTTTTCTTGTTTCAGTAGCTGGGCACGCCTGAGATGGTATATTGAAATAATAAATTAGGATCCTGACAACAAAGCTGTGATCTCTTTAGAGATGCAGATTTTTCCCATAAGTGATGAGGTTTTCCAAACACCTTTTAAATAATTCATAGTCAGAAGCCAGAATATAGACGACTTAAGTAAAGAGTGTCAAGTCACTTTTCCTTATTTGTCTTGGTCATATTCTTAAGTTCTTGCTGTGCATTTTCCAGGGTTTTATTTTTCTGAAGCTGATTGTCTGGGAGAGCTCAGACAATTTTTGGCCCTGTTAACAATACCTATTTCATTAGATTTTCTCTCACTGTTAGGCGAACTGAAAAAGTAGGAAATTCAATTTTGCCAAATCAGCTTTGCAGAATGTCTCCAGCTCTCCTTAGTTTTTTTCTCCAGAACTTTCAGAAAACATGATCCATTTGTGTGATACCTACTAATCCCCCCCTACCATTGCAATCACTTTCTAAACGTGTCAGCTCTCAGTAGGGATAGAAGGCCATGGCAACTCTGTGTGCAACTCAGGCATTTCAGCTCCAGTCCATCTCACCTAAGGGTAAAAGATTCATTTCACCCAACTTTGCTCCTGACGCTGAACAGTGTTGATGGCTAAAACCCCACCTTGTCGTTCTCAGCCAGAAGAGCAGTGGCTGCTAGTAGGACAGTTTCTAAAATTAAGGAAAATGTAGGAATCATGTGCTATAGGATGCAAACTCTGAAACACAACAGGGAAACGCAGAATTTTGGATGGGGAACATATGCAATACTGTTGTCCATTATATTGATTTGTGTTACATTAATTAATGTGTGTATATGTAACACAATAATTTAGTATTTCTGTATAATTCCAACAGATTCAAAGCCAACTTTCTACTGCTCATTCTGTAGGGATTTTTCAGAAGAAATTCAAAAGATCAGCCATCTTTCTCTTTCATTGATAAGGCTGTTCTGATTTATCTCTGACATTTGTAATTGCTTCACAGGAGTCATTTTGCCTTTTCCTGCCTGGACTCAGCTACTGCTCTCCTTCTTTGTTGGCCTTTCTAAAGTCCAGGTCTGGACGTACATAAGCAGAAGGAAGGATTTGTCTTCCTGTTTTGTAGCAGCCTCTCGTATCCCCTCCTTCAGGGCAGGCTGTGGGCTGAAATTGCCATCCCAGTGCTCAAGGGTTGTTCCCGCTCACCATCTCCTTTGCCCTTCATCCTACTTCACGTGGCTCAAGGAAGAAATATGCTGCAGTCAGGAATCCAGCAGACACAGCTTCCTCTGACATGCTCAGCAGATGTTTCAGTTTTCAGCAGAAAAAGGCTCTTCGAAGGCTTTCCTTATTCACTTGAGGCCTGTCTATGGTTCTTGCTTGCTGGATAGAATCGTTCTTACTTTCTGAGAGGATGAGTGCTTGAATAAATTGAACAAAAACATGTGCGTGTGGAGAGATAAAAATCTAGGGATTTTTGTGTTTGCCCACAAAATGTTAATGTTTGCTGGAAATAAAGTTGCTTGCACAAATGTCTTAAGCTGAACGTTAAAGGATGAACATACGCAACTGAAGAAAACACGTTATACATTTTAAAAACATTTGTATGTAATTTTCACAGTTCTCTTTCTCTTTGAACTATTTGTCTCCTTTCTGTGCTTCTCCATATTGCGGTATAAACTTCTGAAGTTGCAGAATTATTTCTCTTCACTTAAATTTGTATTGAGTCTCAGTCCTCATTTCTACTCGGGACCAGTTGCGTTCTTCCTAATAAAACACTCAGTTTCTGTATTCCCCTAATATTCCAGGTGCTTTTGCAGTTTCCATGCAAATTAGCTTGGGTAGTCTTTCATCTTCGGTCCTTGACATCCACACGTGAGCCACAGAACAGCCGTCATCTTGCAGGCTCATGTGTTATATCTGGAAAGGCATCAGTGTTTGTAGTTTAAGATGGTAAAACCAGTCGACTTCAGTTCTAACCTCTTGTTTTCCTGTATTTAGGGTTTCCTCAAACTTTTGCATCTTTAGGTGACTTTTTTCCAATGCTTGCTTTGTCTCCAAAATTGAGGGAAAATAAAAACATTTTTATTATATGAAGGTTATGTACTGCTGAAGCTTGATTATGATATAACATGCCTGTATGAACAGCTAATTGTTTGAAAATTGATTAATATTAATATAGTTGATACCTGGGTGTATTTATTTATTCATATTTTTGAATCTATATATGCCTGTGTGCAAACCATCATGCAGACAAAAACAATGTATCGGAGCTCTGACGTGCGTTTAATCATAAAAATCCAGGAACTACAATTCTTTGATCACCTGCAGTTAGTATCACATAAACCTTGCTAAATGTTCTTCTGTCAGTCCACAAAATCTACACATTATCTTTGCAGTTTCCTTATCTCTGCTTCAAATCAGAAAAATGAATAAAGAAAAAAAGCTTTTGAATCCCTTGATTTAGAGAATATTAAGAAAGAATTTATTTCCAGCAATGGTAACCAAGCCATAATATACCCTGATTTTCTGTTCCTGTAAGCTTACAATATTATTCACATACTGAAGTCTATCTTATTATGCAAGTTATGCATAATGACTGAAGGAACACTTCAAAGAAGAACAGAGCATTTTTTGTATAGCAGACCATTTAGGATTTTTAATAATTAAGGAAAAAATGCTGATTCATTGGAACCAAACACTGAAACAGTACATTTTGATAAATTACCCAACTCAAAAAGACCTTGAATGAATGGATTAAAACACCTTGTTATGAACATTTTCTTTTATTTGAAAATATTTCTCTTTCCCTGTTTTCCTTTAGTTCCCCCTCTTTCTCTCCCTGTGTCTTCTTCTGTCTCTTTCTTTTTCTCTTTCTCTCTTGTTCTTGCTCTTGCTCTTGTTCTTTCTGTTTCTCTCTTTCTCTCACTCCCTCTTTCAAAACAACCTTTTATTTTAGAATTGTCATAGATTTAGAACTCATAAATACATGTGAAATGATTTTGCTTGATCCAGGCTGAAATATCTTCTGTTGTTTTTTTCAATTTTTTAAAGATTTCAACACGTTAGAAAAAGAGGATCAGTATAATCTTCCCACTAAATGAATTCAGTTACTCGCTCTTAAAACTAGCTTCCCCCCCTCCACCAGTCTAACAAGAAGGCTGTTTATAAATTTACCTCCCTTTATGCTTAGATTAGGTTGTTGGGTTTTTTTTTTCAATATCGCATTAGCGCCAGCATCCTGTAGTACAACTACTTCTTTGACTGTCCCAGTGTTGTTCTTAGGTATTTGCCAAGAACCATCGCACCTCCCCTCCGACTTCACTTTGCTGAACTGACAAATCAAGTTCTTGTGATCACCTCATGAGCTGGAGGTTCTTCACCCTCTTAGCTGTCTTGGCAGCCCTTTGCCTGACCATGACTGATCAGACTGTACATAACCTTCCCAATGAAGCCTTGCCTGCACCTAGGGTTATAGCATAAAATAATTTCCTCTAATAGTATCCCACTGGCCTTTTTTTCCCAGGTGGATATCACATACCTGGCATACAGATGTGCAACCAAATGATACCCCAAGTCTTTTTCCTCCCACTGCCTCCAGCCGTTTGTAGTCCTAACGTACAACCTGAAACAGTTTCATTAATTCCAGAGTGTGATCTTCCACGTTCTCACACGACATTTAATTCTGTTTCTATTATTCCCAGTCCTTAAAGTCATTCTATTCTTTCTTACATAATATGCCAAAAGTCCTACATTTTTCATAGATAGGAAAAGTGTTTCTGGGCCATCTCTGCTATTATTATGCATTTCTTCTCTTAATGTAGAATTAATGCTTTATTTTGTGCATATATAGTATTAGGAAGCCCCTGGATGCATTTAACTGACTGCACTAAGCATATAGTGTGAACACTCGCCTTCGTCATACCCGTTACCCGCGTGAGTAGTATGAACCTTCAGTTCAAGCGGATTCAACAGTCCCAAAACGCCAGCCCCATCCTGGCAGTCAGGGGGGCTCTGAGCACGTAGGGGCTCTTACCCCGGTACAGAGCTGCAGGGCCTGAGCACAGCTGGGGTCTGCAGTATGTGCTGCAGCACCATCTTAAATCAAGACTTCATGTAGGGAAGGATGGAATTCCTTTCCAAACATATATTGCATCCTGCATGCTTTGAATCTTTGTCCCATCTGGTTAAACCTTGCTCTTGGTCTTAAGAGTGCAGCTAAAAAGTCAAGATTACTAAAATCAAGCTTGTGAACATATAAATGCAGATCTATCTGAACAGGCATATACATTGTTTTGATTTTGTACTGACCGTGATAAAATTAACACTTCCTTCTTCTTACCTGACAGGTTAAAAAGTCAAGATTTCTAAGTATTTTTTTAAATACTTGTGAGCTGAAACTTACAGCTGATTTCGCTGGTTTGACTAAGGCAGGGAATCTGACATTTTAATTGCTTGAAATTGAGCAAAAGAAATGCAAAGAAGGAAAACCCTCTGATTTTTCTGTTTTCTGTTGCGGTTTTAACACTCTTTTCAAGGAAATGAGTTATTCTGATTGGCCTTTAGAATCCTCTGCAGAAGACAGATGAGGAACTATGAATCTTTAAAATAGGTCAACATCTCAGTAATTATTGCTTTAATTAGTGACAGCCCCATAATTATTTTTTTATTTTGTTCAATTTAATAGGAGACAGAGATATCCCAATTTGGCTAATTTGAAAGGAGTTGTGCCCTTGATTTTTAATGGGCTTCACCCAGTCTGTCAGATTACCTGGAAGCGTACATGGTAAAAAATTTAAAGGCTGTACCTTTAGTTTTCCTGTCATAGCTGCTCTTCTCATTTTATCCACAAATATTAGTAGACTGAACATATATGGTCTAAAGAAAGAACAAATAGGAAAAAGTTCTTAATTAGGTTTGAAAAACAACAATGTGAAGGTAAGAGCTTTTTACAGTGACCTGTACACTCACTAAAAAATGTTCTCTCAGTTGATTGCCTCGTACTCTGGATGTATAACAGTAAATCAAATCATAAATCTTTAAATAGTCAAAAAATACTTTAAATACCTCTAATTGATCTAGTTTGTGAGATCTGAATGGTGTATGGAGGAAGTTTTAGGTTCAGAAAAGACTGAACAGTCCTTTTACACAGACGTGTCATAATGCTCTGAAGTAGGGAAGACCTGTCAGTATGTTAGGTTTTTCCATATTCCAAGCACTGTAAAGATGTCTTCAAAGGATTCTGTAATTCTCTGCTAGAATTGCTAAGAAATTAATGCTATTGCCTTGCTTACTAACTCCTTTACCACTTACATTCATTAAGATCAGTTTAGATGTACACTAGTTAGTTCCTGTGAATAGATACTTCATCTTGTGTTTTCTTGCACAGAACACTTACCCAAAATCTGTTAGTGATGGAGTTAACAACCTTAGATTACATTCGAAGTACTTGTGTACAAGTATTGTGTATTTAAGTTAATATTATTCAATGTGCAACCTGTACTTCACTGCCTAATAAACAGAATTAATACAGTGAATTATAAACCAACCTTAGCATCAACAGTACATGAAGTTAATTTGGTAGTTTCCTGGTGCTAATCAAATTGTCATCACGTTACGTTTTCGAATATTTTATAGTAACAGAGTATTTCAGATTGTGTATTTCTTCCCTATTTCCTGATTGTGGGACTTCTCTAGTCAGATTTTTTTTAAGACTACTCCAGCCACACAAATATTTAATATTAAGAAGTGCTGTACTCTTAATACCCACCATGCTATTAAAGCAGTTCCTGATTAAGAGAGAATTAATTTATGTTTGACTGCAAATTGCTATCTCTATTATCTCACTTCTTAGTTATTCTGGTAATTTATCAGTATCAGCAGAGCTAAGTAAGATGAAAGAAATGTAAGGAAGTTTGTGCAGAGTGTGAAAATTAATCTCATGCCATACCTTGCTGGCTGGCTCATCCGCTCTCCCGCACCGTGGCAGTGGCAGTCGTGCACCAGGCCTTGAAGCGCCGGACGCGGTGCTGCTTCTCTGCATCTCTCAGCGGAGGCATCGGGGAAGATCGTGCTGCTGGGACAGGCTCTATCCCACCTGCGGTGGGAGAGTGCTTACTCTGCCGGAGGGCTTGCTTTGCTTATCGCCTGACTTACCTGTGCTCTACACCGTTCTTAGCCACTGCCTTGAATACAGGAGGGCAGGTGAAACAAAATGAAATCTTGGTATTTAATCAGCCTGATTCAAAAGCCAAATTAGAGGCTTAATTTTAACTTTTTGAAGAGGACTAGCCTGTTACTGTAACTGGGCAATACCTTGACTTTGCCCCTTGCTATAGTATGACTGTTTGTCCCTGAGTGAAACTGATGTCCCAGACTGCCTCAACAGCTGTAGCAGGCATGTAGTAGCCCATTTCCCTTCCTATTTTCGTGTCACAGCTGATATTCTACAGCGCTGAATCTGCACGAGGGGGATAGCCGCGGTTTCCTTCGGGCAGGCATGAAAAGATAGCCTTTCAGACTCTACATCGCAAAACCTTCAGAATGACGTGCATTTAACGTGTTAAAGCTATTTTCGACGGGGAATGTGGCTTCTAAATTGTCCACGCTGGAAGCTCCCCGCGTTCGGCCGCGGGGGCGGGGAGGGAGCGCTGCCCCGAGTTCGCTTGCGCTGCGCCCTGCCGCGCTGGGCTGGGCGCCGGGCGCGG
>NW_010973294.1:666688-668220 GCF_000737465.1 Haliaeetus leucocephalus
GGAAAAGGAAGAAAATAATTAAAAAAAAAAAAGGGGGGGGGAGGGGGGCGTGTCTTAAGGCTTCTAACTGCAGAGGGGGCTGGCAGGCAGCGCTCCCCCTCTCCTCCCCGTGGGAAGCCATGATTGAGTTAGTCTCGGAAATCAGGCTACCCCGAGGAAAATTTGCTGAGAGCAGGGTTTTCGTTCCGTTTTCAGAGCAGGAAGGGAAGTGATGAATATTAAATGCAGGTTATTTTCAGACGCCGCCACCAGAACCTCAGTACTCCTACGGCAGCAGTATGACATCAGGAGGGGAAATGCACGGCTCTGGGTGGCATGGGCCATCACCTGGGCCTTTCAGACCTTGCTTACATCTATTTTTTATGTGCTACATCATCATCACCACCGTTATTATTGCTACTGCAGTTTAGAAGGCAGCAAGGTTCCCTGTCTCTGGACGCTCTCCAAAAGAAAGCTCTATCCATTCCAAAGAAAGTTCCATTTCTTTCCAAGCGTTAAGAAATATTTTAAAGGCTACATTGAGAGATTGGCAGTGGCAGGCTCACTTCCATATTTATGCTTCTTTTGCTATGGAATAATATAATGTTTATAGCCAATCTTTAGCATCGATTTCCAAGAAGAAAAAAGAGAAGTGAGTTGTGGCGGACTTAATGCCTCGATGCAGGGGTGGTCAGCTGATGCTTGTAATCCTGCAAACAGTTTAACTGAGCACTTCAGGTCGCTCAGGACACATTGCATTTAAAGGCCCTCCCTGCTCTCTACCTGTGTAAGGGTCAGTCTTGGCTGCGGCTCATCCTGGCTCACACACAAGCAGGCGAAGATGGACTTTTCTCTGTTCCCTGCGCGGCTCCCCTGAGATCCTGCGACGCTCTGGGTCTTACAAAGGAAATATAAGCAAGAAGCGGTGGTGAATAGAAATTAGCACACTCTGAGGCTGCATAGATAAACACACACAAATGTGCGTATGCGTGTGTAGGTAGATGTACAGGTATCTCAAAGCAAAAAAAGAGAACAGCTATGCGGCATGGCAGGAGCAGGCAATGCATCAGGGGAGACTCGACCCCAACGTGCTGAGCTGGAGGGAAAGGACAGAGTAACCCCTGTGCTTCATCTGTCTGCCGGACCACGCGGGGATGATTACAAGGGGGTGAAAAGATGAGAGGCTGGGGAAAGGGCAGGAATCGTCTCCTTTATGCCCTTGCAGAGAAGGGCGACCAGTCCAATCTGCAATCCAGTCTCTGGCAAAAAACCCGCTGCGATCAGCACTGTCTGCTGAGTGCAAGAGGGAAGAGGGCAAAGCCCTCGACCACCGGGCGGATAGTATTGTTATCATTATTGTTCTTGTGGTTATTACCGTTGCTCAGTTGGTTTGCCTTATTTAGCGTTTGAGAGCATCCCCTGCCCTCGCTGGCTGTGGCCGCCCTTTGATAGAGGGCAGTGCAGAATCAGGCCGCGGAGGTGGCCGCTGACGGAGCCCAGACGGGAGCGGGACAGAGCCCCTGCAGGACCTGCTTCAAACCCGCCTGTTTCAG
>NW_010973294.1:668902-671691 GCF_000737465.1 Haliaeetus leucocephalus
CAACGCCGCACATGGCTCTGCCGGCCGGCGGCACAGCCGCTGCTCCGCTGCCCCCCGCGCACCGCTCCGCTGCCCCAGGGCCCACATTCCTCGGCTTCCAGAGGAGCCCCGCAAGAGGAGGAGCCATTACCGAGCGGGCACTCCTAGCTACCGGCTGGGCGATGCGCAAAGAACAATCCTCGCGATGATAATAATAGAAAATGTATTTATTTCCCATTAATCGACTTTACATGGTTCAGCCCAGGAAAAAGCGAGAGGTCGAGTCACCACTACCTCGAAAAACCACCGCGGCTACCGCACCGCTCCAGTACTCCCCCACGGCCCCGTTACCTGCTGCTGACAGCTGCCCCAGCGGGCACCCATCCCGTGGCAGCGGCGCCTCCTCTCCGCCGGGCTGAGCCGTTCAGTCCGCCAGTCCTAGTTAGTCTCGGGTTCCGTTGGTGAGTACAGGCTGTCGAGCTCTTTATTGCTTTCTCTCCCCCCCCTTTTTTTTTTAATTTTCTTTTCTAATTTTTAACTTATTGCTATTATTTTTATTATTAACGTTATTATTATGTTATGTTCTAGCGAGATCTTTCATGCTGCCTTGAGGATCCGCTCTTGGCATTCACCGCGTGCCTTAATTGTATGACATTAAATCAAGGTCCGCTGTGAACACGGAGAGTCAGAGCCTTGGAGCGCTCTCTCTCTCTCTCCCTCTCTCTGGAAGCAGAATAGCAACTGATCCCCGAAAAAAACCGGTCATTTCCCTCCGCCCTAGTCCCATCCTGGCCTGGGCTGCATGTAATTCATGCTCGAGTTTTCTTACTAGCCCATCTGTTGTTTGCAATGCCCAGGAAGCTGTTAAATACGTATTTACTGGATTAAAAAAAATAATAGAAATTAAGCGTGTGCCTATTACGCACTTCCAGGCGACTGCTTTAATTTCGCCAGCGTCTTCGCGTGATTTTGAACGCAGGAGTTGGCTCTCCCCGACTCGACGTCTGTGGTTTGGCATCCCTGGCTGGGAGGGACCGTGTCTCTCCGGCTGCCTCGGTCCGCCTGGTCCTGCGGCTCCGCTGGAGCGCGGGTGAGGGGAGCCCGCACCCCCAGAGCATCCCCGCTCCTCTCGGCCGGGGAGGGGAGAGGGGATCTTTCGGCAGTGAAAAATGAAAGGGCAGGACCTGTCATCTTTCTTTGCAAAGCGGAAAAAAATTTAACTCACTCGCACCTGCCCCTTTCCCGGGAGGGTCTGGGCAGCCCATCTGGCCTGCCTACACTGAACTGGGCGAGTGAGGAAACGAGAGGTAAAGTCATTGCAGTAGTAACAAAAAAAAAATTAAAAATCAGCCTAAGCTTTTTTTAATTATTATTACGCTTATTGCCATCTTTCACCGCTCAGGACGGGGACCATTCCTTCTCGGTGCCGATGGCACTCCGGGGAGGAGCGGGGCGGCCGGGCACCGTGCATCGCCCTGCGAGCTCGACCCCGGCCGGACCCCAGGAACCGGGGGGGGCTGACCTCGACTGCTGCCTCGGCGCCAGGGCCCGGGAGAGAGAGAGGAGGCGAAGCGGGCTGCGCTGCGGCTGCCGGCGGCGGCCGGGCTCCGGTGGCGAGCTGGGCTTCGCGGAGACTTTTTCCCGTGGCTTGCCGGGGCGTCCGGGGGCAAGCTGGGCAGGCGGCTCCGGCCCCCTCGGCACCGCAGCTCCTGCGTGCGGCCGCCTGGAAAACAGACAAAGCGAGAGCGTTAGAAAGGCAGGCGGGGAGGGAAGGCAAGGCAAGGCAAGGCAAGGCAAGGCAGGCGGGGAGGGAAGGGCGCCGGGAGCCCGCACGCCGCGCGGTTGCCAATGACAAAAGGGAGAGAGGGGGGAGTCAAAGCAGGGGAAGGGCGGGGAGGGAAGGGGAAGGGGAGGAAGGGAAGGAGAGGAAGGGAAGGGGGGCCACACGGACTGACGCGGAGCTGGGGTCGGCCAGACCCGAGCCTCTGGAGCTGCTCGCTCTGCGGCCGAGGAGGGACGAGGCGGAACGCCCATCACCGCAGCGCCGGGGCGAGCGGGCACCTGGGTCTCTGCAGCGCGGTGGGAACCGGCCAGCCGCGGGCAACCGCAGAGAGCAACCTGCTTGCCCGCCGCTGCAAAAATCCCCGGAGAGCAAACGCAGGAGAAAGCTTAAAATTAAAAGAAAAAAAAAAAAAGGGATAAAATAGAAGGGGGTAGGGAACAGCAGTTCCCCCTTCTTTCTCCACCTGAAGAGCATACGAGAGCAAAAAGCGAAATCCATGGGGAGAAATCCAAGCATCCAAATAAAAATAAGAATTATGAACACACTCCAAATATTAAAAAAATGGTAATAAAAAAGAAAATGGTCAAACCTGCAGAGGGCTGGCGGCTCCTCCGCCCAGTCGGAGCCGCGGAGGGCAGGAGAGCAGGAGAGCCCCACTAGCTGCTTTCGGGGGGTAGGAAGCGGTCCGGTCTCTCCCCCTCGCTTGCTGCTCCAGAATTAGGGATTAATGCCTCTCCAGCCAAACAAATAAGGCATCTGCCTTCAGTACAAGAGGATTACACGGGGCTGCTGACGTCACCAGCCAGGCAGATGTTGGCTCCCAAAGTCCTGATCATCTCCCGTGTCCTTGAAACCCGGCACAATCCCAGCCCCGCGCCGCCCGGCCGGGTCCCCGCAAGGTCGAGGGGGACCTGCTCGGAGGGGACCCCGCCGAGCCGCTCACTCCCAAAACGCCCTCTCGCATCGTCGGGAGAGAAAGGTGTGAAAAGCCGAGCCTGGCAGAAAGTTCAACCCTCCCCCTTCCCTC
>NW_010973294.1:671920-672803 GCF_000737465.1 Haliaeetus leucocephalus
CCCGGGGCTACGCGGTGCCTCTGCGGCAGGCAGGCCCCTTGGGGCGGGCAGCAAGCCGAGCCGGGCCCGGCCGAGCCGAGCCCGGGCAGGGAGAGAGCGCGGAGGTCGCTCAAGGCCTCCTGTCGCCTTGGGGGGGCCGGCGGGAGGCACAGAGGTAGGGGGGGTGTCCTGGCTAAGGGACCTCGAGGTTGCTTTTGTGCAGTTCTTAGGGGGAGGCAGGGCGGTTTGTCATTCTTGGAGCTTAGCCCTGAGTTTGCTGATAGCTGTTCTGGAGCTGTGGGGTGGAAGTGCCGCAAAGAGCATCTGAAAGGGGAGTCCAATTAGAAGCGTGATCAAAATAAAAAAAGAAATTTGCCTGAGAGCCATGTCTGTTGCCTTTGCTGTGGCATAAAGTCCATGACTCATCACCGCTAGTCCCTTTGCATCAAACAATGGTTTCAATCATTTCGGTACAGCAGAAAGGCAAAGTAAACGATGTGACATAACGGAGTGGGATGAAGAAGGGATCGCCAGTACCTAGGCTCCTGTTGGGTTGAAGTTGCTGTTGTTGCTCAAAGGACCTGTTTTATAGATCTGTTCCATATTATCCTTGTCCGTCAAAGTGGCATTTAATTTTTCCAATTGTGGAACTTGGTCACTGATAAAATCAATTTAATTTACACCACTGTCATTCAGCCGATCCGAGCAGGAGATTTATTTTCGGCTCGGAGTTGAAGGGGAAAAAGCAATCGTATGCAGAATGGACAGATCCTTTTACTTCTTTTGCGGGCAGTAAGCAGAGAAATCACTAGCGCGGCATTTTTAACAGAGTTTTACCCTCAAGCAGGAGAATTATAAATGTAATTTCTCGAGTCTTCTGCGTGGAAACCCGAGCAGCCACAAG
>NW_010973294.1:672813-831736 GCF_000737465.1 Haliaeetus leucocephalus
CCCAATTTGCTAACGTTGCTCCTTCTTAGCATTTTAAAGCAAGGACAGGTCTCGGATTATTTCTTCGGTCCCCCCCTCTTCTCATAACGTGCTCCCCTGCGTTGAATAACGTGGGCTAAGAGCAGCTGAAATAGCCGCTCCGACGCAGGAGGCTCTGAACGCAGCAGCTTTAGAAACTGTGCACTAGCCCTGCAAGGAGAAATGTGTGGGCTCTCTCAAATATGAGGTACTACCGGCTAGGGAAAAGGCAGAGCTGCAGCCATTCACACTTCATGGGCTGGGAGACTTCTTTCAAAAGAGCCCTGAAGTATTTAGGATTTGGGGGAAAACCCTTGTACCGGAAGAAAATGGCCTAAACACAATAGGACTCGCCATTTTTTCCTTCCAAAGCACAAAGCAGCTCCGCGGCTTCAGCACCACACAAAGGAAGCCCAGACCCTCTGAATTCTCTTACATTTTCCCCCACGATTTCAAAAGCCTTCCCCTCTAACCGATCCGCTTTCCCAGGAGCGCTCACACAGAAAGAAAGAAAGAAAGGAGGAAGGGGAGGGGGAGAAAAGCGACTAGGCTAGGCGAGAGGGAGACAGTTTTGATCTTAGTTTATTTAAATCAAATCCTGCCAGGGAAAAGTACCACTATCACATGTGCACTTGAGGCGGGGGGGGTGGGGTGGGGGGAAGGAAATCCCCAAAACCAAACCAGCTGGAAAGCTGTTTTGACCACCGCATTCCTTCAAGCTGGGCGGACTCACGTTGCACCACAGAGACTCGAGCAGGACTACCCTGCCTGACGATGTGTGTGTACACACAGGCGCGCACATCCCCGTGCCAGAAAAACGCATTTCCAGCCCAGCAAAGCCCCCAGACTGATGTGCAAAATCGCCCTCTGCCCCCCGCGCCGCCCGCGCCCGCGGGAGCTCCGCACCCCCGGTTGCTGCCCTGCCTCCGCGCCGCGCTCCGCTCCGCCGCGCTCCGCTCTCCCTCCCCTGGCTTTTATTTTCTTATCTGAGTAACTCGGCAAAAGGCTGATAAAGAGGGGATGATATTTAAAAAAAAAAAAAAAGGAGAGAGAGAGGGAACAACAAAGAATCAAAGCAAACCCGAACAACCCCAACCTAGACCACAACAGCCTCTCACTATCATTATGAAATGCAGCAAGAGATTTTGTACTTACAGCCAGCGCTAAAGTGAGTAATCCTCATCCCAGCGTGGTTGGGTTTGGGTTGTGTTTTTTTTTCTCTCTTTTTTTTTTTTGTCGGTTTGTTTTTAAGTACTTGTTTGTTCCCATCGTCCATGGCTCGGAGTGAATGCAAGCAAAAACGGCTGGTTAGCAGGAATAAAAATAGAAGCGATTTCATTGTGAAAATGCAGCAAAGAGGCAAGATGCTGTGTTTCTCCTAATACTTTCTGCTTGGGAACCAGCAGCTCTGAGCTCAGGAAAGCAGGACTCTGTGTGAGTCTCCCCCTCCTCTCTCTCTCTCTCACACACACACGAACACGAACACGCACACACACACATACACACTTACTTTTCTTCGTCTTCCTTTTTTTTTTTTTTTTTCAAAAGAGGGCAGGTCGTTCCCTGAATCCCAATGAGTTAAGTCAGTCACTTTCCTTCGCATGCATCACAGCCTCCTTAGAGCTGCAGGCACAAAAGAGCATTTAGCTGCCTCCAATTTGTGTAGCAGGCCTGTCCTTAATTTGGGTTTTTTGGTGTTTTGTTTTTTTTTTTAAAGTATAATTAAATCATGTATTTCACTCAATATAAAAATACCATGTCCCCAACTTTGACGACTGAACCACTAATTGTAACCTTTTAAGTAAATTCCTGAACTTGTATGCATACTTAGCTGATCTGCAGGGGCTTCACAAGAAATTGATGCACAGTATTTCTCAGCTGTGCAGACCTGCACCCTGCCTCCTGCAAAGGTCAGAGCTGTACAATCCACAATTACTTTCCAACCAAGTCTTATATCAACAAAATCTCCTTGAAAGGATTACAGGCCTTTAAAAATAAAGCTTTAATCTTAAATATACATGGTGGCATATTCCATTTCAATCAAATATGAGGGATTGTTTAAAAAAGTAACTACACACACATACATGTGTTTTCTTGCAGGGTTACTTTTTCCAAGTGGATGGAGAAAAGCGTAAGCACGGTGGTACTCACTCCACATTTCAGCAGCTATTTTATGCCGATTCTTTCTTCTAGCCAATACAGGAACATCCATGTGTACGTGTGCATATATATGCATATACATAGGTATATACAAATTTTATCTTTTAAAAATATACACATATAAATAAATACATATTTGTGTATGACAGAGTGTGGCTAGCCTGGCCATGTCAAGGGCTGAAACCCGCAGGGCTGGCAGAAGCCTGTCATGAGGCAAATGAAGCGCCAAAGCGACCCAGCGGTGGCCCTTGCCGGTGTGGAGCTACAGCGAGAAGAAAGGCAGGTCTGCGCCGGGGTCGGTGGGCACAGCCGGGAGGCCAGGGGCCCTGGGGGACACCAGGGGACTGCGAGGGGCAGGGGCCACCCCGACATCTCGGTCACCTCAGGAGTTCTTGACACTTTCTTTGCATCCTTGTCATCTCCTAATTCCAGCTGCACTTGCTCAAATGGGTGGTAATCCGACTCTAGAGGAGATTAAGGAACCAGAGATAGCTGCATTTAGGATTACCGAAAGGAAATGAAGGAATCTAATCCACTCCCACCCCTTACGTTACTGGGTTTCAATAAGACTATACCACCTTTTAGGATTTTAAACAAATGAAATCGCTTGAAGAAGGGGACAGAAAGAGACCAAGTGATAGAGAGTGTGTTTACCCATTAAATGAATTGAATAGCAGAGGATTGCAAAGGCGGCCACGGCCGAGCTGCCTTCTTCTGCATCCCAATAACCACAGTATTTGAACGGGCCCAAGGCTAGCAGCTTCCTCAGAGCTCTCCTCAGGACCAGGACAGGTTCAGGAAGGCCACGCTGGAGATCCATGTATGAATTGCAAAATCAATCTAGTACTGGTTTGAGCTGCAATATGACACCCCCTCCCCCACCAAATTCCAAACCTCAAAAGCCAAAACCCCACAATATAATGCGAAGCTCTAAGTATGTTGTTTCTGGTCAAGAAGAATTATCAGTAAACCTTAGAATGTCCTTGGCTTCAGAGGATTGCTTCTGCTCTATTCTTGATTGTGTAGCACCAAAAAGAAAATAACTAGCGCTTACTACAGTGATAAAGTCCTCTTGTTTTTTCCTAGTTTCACTTTAAACCCAGGGAAGAGCATATCCCTTTGCTTCCAAAGATATAAGCAGTCTACAGAAAGAGGACTGAGCTAACCTAGTCCTCAGACCAGTTCCTCCTCCTTTGGAAAGACTGTAACATGAGTAACACGGAATTAAAAAAAACCAACCAACTGAAAAGAACTGCCAAACAACCAACCCAAACAAACGAAAAAAACACCCCAACAAACCCAAACCTGTGAAATCTAAAGGTGTTTTCTTTTTGTCATTTCAAATATAACCTTCCCCTTTCCCAGATGATTTTTATATTTGAAGTGCTAGACTGCCTACAAGCAGCCTCTCTAAATAATATTTAATGTGAATATGCTTAATTGTATCGAGCTTCTTCATATACTGATTATCCTTGGTGCATTATCGGGGTAGTCTATAATGCTCTTGGGTTGCAAGGAAAGAGACTTAACAGGAGGGAAAAAAATGGCTAGTCATCTCTGAGTAAGATTTTGTTTTGTAGAGTGCTTGTCATGGTCCTTTGCAAGCCTGGAAGCAGCAACGTGAATCAAAAGCCTCGGAAGAAGACCTACGTCGACAGAGGCTCCATATATAGCAGGCGCTAATTATTAAAGCTCATTCCCTGATTTAGGACTCTATTTTCCTTAGCAAGCTCGTCATCCTGACACAACGCAGCTCAGGATGTTTGTTCAAAGCTTATGAAAATGTAACCCAACTCATTGCTAGAAGTTGTTGCTAATTAGTTGATAATAAACTTCTCCGGCCAGGACACAAAAGTCTTTCAGAAGTGCAAGGTGTTCTTTGTGATGCCCTCACAAGGGGAATTAGCATATCAATTCGGCAGGGGAACAATACATCAGGGCGCTCGCCTTCCCCCTCCTCCTCCTCTCCCCCCCCCCGCCCCCCCTTTCTCCCCTTCCTAACGTTTTAAGTGGATGCGGTGGGCATGGAAGCGAAAGGCTGGGGTCCCCGGGGCTGCGGCAGCTCCGGGCTGAGCCCGCCGCGCTCATCGCACTTGTGGCCGCGTCCCGCTTTGGAAACGAGCCCCTGGGCGTGCGGGGCTGGCGGACCACCGGGCAGCCCACCCCTCACACCGCTGGCTTTACGACCCCTCCTCTGTGGCGCTGACAAATGGAGATAGCTGGGGGTTCGCGAGCCCCCGCCCTGCCTCCCCCTCCCCTCGCCACCGATGAAAGGGTTTCAGCCTGAAAGCCTTTTGCAAATGGATGTTTTACAACGCCTCCCGCCCCCGCCAAGGTAATTCTGCTACCCAATATCCTTAATAAAGACTGTTGTTCCCCCTTCAGTTGTTAAAGGTTTCTCTGACAGACTGGTCTTTTCTCCTGCACCTCCAAAGGGTGGATTTCTAGACCTCCCTATGCAGGTGTAAACACGGAGAGAAAGCAATGGTCCTGATAAAAATGTTCAGTCAGTTATAAATTCAAATAACTGAGGGGGAAGAAATCCCATTCTTAGCAATTTAACAGGAATTTGTCCTATTGATTGCAACCTCCTCCTGCTCTTTTTTTTCTCTTTTTTTCTCTTTTCTTTTCTTTTCTTTTTTTTTTTTTTTTTTTTTTTTTAAGCCTAGTAAATTCACAAGACACCCCGCAAACACAAGGCACAGCCGAACACCCACCCAAACCTCCTAGCTGCTTGGTGACATGTGTAAGTGGATGTCATAGAGGAATGGAAATCCATGTATAACAGGCCGGAGAAAGCAATTAAACAAAACTCTGGGATCCTGAGGCCTCTGATCCATCTAGCCGTGTTCCCACCCAAAGGCTCGACAGCTGCAAGAGTTATTTATCCACATGGCTGGAGTGCAAATAAATGCCTAAGTTAGAATGAGAAATGTGATTTGGGCCCTACAGGTAAATCAGAGCAAGTCTATGGAGTGGCATTTGCCCTCCTTGGTGGCTGCAGATGAACTCTTTGTTCGGAGTGTGGGGAAGGGGCCAGCCTGCCAGGAGAGAAAAGCTAGGCTTGCCTAATCGGGGCAGAAATAAACCAAGAGATTTCAATCTTCTGCTTTTTTTTTTTTTTTTTTTTGGAAAGGAGCAGCACTCTCCAGTTGGCTCCCACTCAAAAAAGAGGATGCTTGAATACAGTTATTTTTAGGAACTGCAGCGATATGTAGTGTGCACTAAAACCATAGTGATATGCTAAGAAATAAAATAAAAGAAACCTCAGTTTCCCCCTTGAATCGCTACTGAAGCGGTACCCCAGGAAAAACGTGTTGTGTAATTAAAAAAAAAAAGTATTTATTGAGGGAAAATGTTTGTTTTCTTAGGTTTGTATAGAAAGTCTTGAGCGATGAGAATAAAAATCCAAATCCTAGGAGTTTTCATGAAATTCAGTTAAGGGGAGAAAAAAAAAACAACGTTAAGGATGGTTGTTTCCCCAAATGCAAAACATCAGGGAGGAATTTGAAGAGAGCTTTACTTTCTGTGCAAAATCTCCATTGTTGCTTGGCAAACAATGGGAGCTCTGGGCGACTGGAAGGCTGTGAGAATGAATAGGGAATCCGCAGGATGTGTGCGGGTCAGTGCTTGGGGTCTCTGTCCCAAAGCCCCTTTCTCAGCTTGCCACAATAAAGTAGCACAAGGTTTAGTCTTTCCTGGGTCACTGGCTATCTTCTATTATTCAACACTTCACAACAAAAAACACTTATTAATCAGCGCTGACCAGAGGCCCCTTTTGAAACAAGAGAAGGGGAGAAAGAGAGGGGGGGAGAGAGAGAGAAAAGAAGATTGAGAAACCCTGAACAGACCCTCCCAATACAAGAGCAACCATAGGCACTTTCTCAACTGGCCAAAGAGATTTTTTTTTTCTTTTTGCCACAACAAAGTTTCCAATCAGGTCAGAGAGGACTGGACTTTCCCCCCTACCCCCACCCCTGTTTTCCCTCTCACTTTATTTCCTTCTTGCTCTGAAGATGATGGAGACTTTGTTTTGCAAGTAAGGATGGCTTTAGGTCAAATTGCCAAGGTCTCATCTTAGAGGTGTATCCTTGCTATATTGGAAGATAAGGCTGTTTCTCATCTGGGCCTCAACTCTGGAGATGGCGTAGGAGAGAAGAGGTTTGCTTGTGGGGCGCTGCTCTTGTGCTTTAAGAGCTGATGGATGAGGTGTCAGGGCAGTAGTTGTGTGAGGACTTGGTGCAAAATGGTATGAGAGAGTCAAATGTGCCATTTATTGACTCTGCTGAGGGCAATTGTGGGCTTGGTGTTGTTGATCCTGATTTTCTGGCACTATGTATTGCAAAGGGCTAAACGGTGAGCTTTGGAGTGAAAAGGAACTGAAAGATTTAAGAGAAAAACTTTGTATTCCTCTGTGCAAAAGGGATTCAAAGGCAGCGGTGAAAAGGGATCTTAGAGGACCTAATAAGTGATAATTTAATTTGCAGGGGGAGGTGTGTTGTTTTTTTTTTAAATTATTTCTTTGTTTCCTTCTGATAATTTTTTAGCATGTTTAATTATTCTTAAGTAATTCGGTGTTTCTATGTAACGAAATATGCATAGATTGTCACACGGCCCACATTGTGACGTTCATGCTTCTTACCCCCATGAAAATTATCTAAACAACTTTGTAGAGAGAAGTTTAGTTTGTTGGCTAAAACTATTTTTTGAGTGGAGAACACGACTGAAAAATTTGTTAACAGTACAGGTACAGATGTACCTAAGAGAACAAAGCAATTTGTACTATTTTTTTATTTAACAAATGCATAGAGACAGCAAATATTGAATCCCCTGTGGATTACCTGAGAAAATGAAATTGTTCTCTCAAGAAAAAATATAGTCCACAAGAAAGGTAAAAACTTCTTTTTTTTTTTTTTTTCTGACTAAGTGGTGTGCGTGTGTGTGCTGTGGGGGGTGGGCTTTTTTGTTCATCTGAAGTCGATGTGCACATTTTAGTCAGGGTGTATCACTAAGTAGTATGAACCTAAGGAAAAGCTATTCCTTAAGCCCTCTGAATATCGTACTTTGTAGCGTGTAAGCTGCGACTGCTGCACCACAGAACTCCTCACTGAAGGGTTTTGTTAGTGGAAACCAAAATAAAGTGTTACTTGGAGGGTAGCCTCAGTGGTGCTTTACCACAGTTTGCATTGCAAACACCAGGCTACAGTTCACGTTTTGTTCGCAGGAAATGTATTTTACTTAAGCGCTTACAGTAGAGTAGTCTCTCTTTTCCCCTTAAATATTGTGTTACTCAGATTTTGCAGAGCTTGACGTTCCAGCAATGGAGTAATCAAGTGTTACCTAAATTATTTAAAGCCTGGGATTAAAGGCCTTAGCTCTGAGTGCTGACAAGCTTTCAAATGTAGCCTGGGAAAAGTTTTGTATCCTTTCCTGTGTGTGTACACTTTGAAAATAATTTGGGAAAGTACAGTGAATTATTCTTAAAATGTATGCACAGAGAGAATGAATAATTCTTTTACAAGTTGCACTCCAAAGGAATGAGTGACTATTAAAAATACAGCAGCAATGTATACACAATAATAGTGTGGCACCTGCAATGTTATTTTTAACAGATCTATTCCTTTCACCGGAGCATATTTAAAGGAGCTCTTTTATTTTAGGACTTTGGTTTGGTCTGCAACACAGAGAATGTATTAATTCAACAAATATGACCATTTCAAATGTTAAGTTCCTTTATGTTTTGAGGCCTTACCCTTCATTTCTTGCTCTTCAGGATACTCAGTGGCTGTATGCTTCTGTGTACTGAAAATTAATGATGCTAATGTATGATTATCTTAAAATGTTGGATAAAATGCATGGAAATGCATTTTCAGCCAGCTAAATTTTATTTCCACCTGTACGTGGATTTGGTGAGCTACGTGTATATTTCTTTATCTGTGTTCTTCTTTGTCATAGCTTTGTTTTGTGAATGGATGGATTGTTGGTGGTAATCAGTTATAGATAATTTATTTCTTCTTTTAGATAGCATACCATTTCTGTTATACTGTAATGTAAAAAACAGATGCATAGGTCTGTGGTATTCTGAGCTTTCATTGCATCACTATAATATATTTTGGACGATATTCTTTGAAACTAATGCAATTCACAGAAATGAGGACTTTTCTAGTTTGTCAAAAAAGAAATAGCAATGGCAGTCACATTTTTGCAAAGGTTTCATCATTAGTAGGTTGTTCTGTGCTATTAGAAGACATATATTAGAAATGTTACTATAATGTCAGCTTCTCCTTCCATTCTTACTAATGGCTGATTGTGTAAGTCCCATTTAAATCAGTGGGACTATTCAAAGGCTGAGATTCTACCCCGCATGATGAAGGGAACGACAAAATTTGGCCCACAGACTTGAATGGGGCTATTGGAAGAACGAGATGGCTCTCGGAGTGAGGAAGGGTGCTCAAATCTATCTTTAGTATAATGCACCATCTTTACATAGTGCTTTAAAAACACTGACATTTCTGCACATACAAGTTTGTAGCTTGAGCCAAGAGAGGCAAACACAAGCCACTGGGGATAAGTAGGGCACGTGAGGCTGGCAAGGATGGAAAGCGGAGAGTATCGATAGCAGGCAGAAATGTGGGTTAAGGTGGTGAAGACCAAAAGGGAGAGGACACCAGCACTTTGTCCATGGAATATATGCGCCAGGCTGAAGGGCCAGTATAGAGCTGGAGATGGGTTTAAGAGAGAAAAGAAGCTTGAGGGAGCCACTGTAAAGTACTTGGAAAATAGAGGATGTTCCTCCTGTGTGTTTGCACATTTGTGGTTTTAAAATAATTTCATATTTATTTACATTGATATTTTAAGGTAGAAAGATTTTTAAAATATTGTCTTGTCTGTACAGTACATCCTGGGTTAAAAATGACTTATTTTACAGTAACTGTTCTAGATATCTACGGGAATATGGATGCTCTTCTCATAAATTATCTCTGATCCAGTGAAGACTGCTTTACTCATATGTGAGTTGTATCCACCCTACTTGTTAAAGGTTTTCCAGCCAACTTATTTCAGGGAAGGCTTGGTTACAATTTGAAATATATGGATCAAGGTTTTACAAAATAAGTTCCTGAAAATCTGGCAGGGAAAGCCAAATTTTAGCCTGGTACACATGTACAAATCTGTCTGACATACCCCTGAAGAGCTACACCTTTTACATTTTTTTGCACATATGTATCACTACAGACTGATGAAAAAAGATCTTGCATACACATATGTTGGGTCTGCAACTTGGATGTGTATAAATATCTGTGTGTTTATTTTATTAAGTCTGGTCCTGGATACTGAATGCAAAGGTTATATTCATTCAGTAGAAAGTGTGCTATATTTAAATAGAGGGAAAAAGGACATGTGAGTTTTCCTCCTAAGGAACTTATTTATTTGTCCACTCCAGAAATTGTAGCGTTACTATGACTGAAGGCGTTCTTGGCAAAGACAAGTGTAGAATAATCAGTTAAAACTGTGGCAAAGGTATAATACACTTTGTTGGGTGTAAATACACTTTCAATTTAGTGAGACCACTGAATATGCAGAGCCATGTGGGATACAACAAAACCCGATGCACACAGGCTCAATGCACCTTCACTCTCACTCACACCACAAGGTTCCCCTCCGGTTCCGCACAGCAACATTGGACCTTCGTGGAGATTTTGTCCTGTGTTTTAATAAAGGCATTTATCTCAAAGGCCTGCAACATGTGCTTCCGTTTAAGAGCAGGCTGAAGCCAGCTTACCTGCTGGAAGGTCTCAGCTCCTTGTAGACCACGAGTTTGGGACCTGCAATCTCAGCAGCTGATGGATGAGATTAAGGCCTGCTGGGAGGAGAGGCAGGGAATAAAGGGCTGAATTTGTTGGTCAGTTTGACAGCTGTTTTTATAACTTTTTTTTTTTTTAAGGTGGAATCTGAGTGGTGAAGTGTTCACCAAAAATTATTATTATGTGTCTAAAGAATTCAAAACTAATGAGTCATTCTTTCCAAGGCTTTGATTATTTTTTTAATAATGCATTTAGGGCTTGTTTGCCTGTTTCTGAGCCTGGGGCCTTAGTGCTTTCAGACTTCTCATCTGCAAAGGCTGGAAATTTACTTTAAAAACAAGATTTGAGCTTCCCTTGCAGATATCTTGATTGCAGCAGCTGGGGCTTTATGAAACACTGGCTCATGGAAGTGGGAGAGTTGGCAGCATTAAGAAGCTAAGGAAAGGGCCTGGAATTATTATGAAGTCTTATAGCTCAGAGAGATCAAATAACTATTCAAAAGGCTTTAAAAAGCCTCTGTAATTCTGTGTGTGTGGGGGGTTGTTTGTGTAGGGGGGTGAGTTTGTTCACAGATCCTCATTAAAGGACTGTGGAAACGTGGGGAGAGGAGGCCGGTGAGAATAAAGTTTGTGGCTGACATGTTGGGAGTGAGGCTGTGTAGCGATGGATGAGCATCACAGAAGAGTGCAGGAATGGAGGCAGTAACTCCTTGCAGAGGCAGGAGCAGGGGACTGGGAGAGAAGCTGCTGCTCATGCACCTGATGACTTAAACACAACAAAATTGATAATCTATGCAGCCAAATTCAGCTTGCTGCAGGCAAGAGCTGCTCCAGCTTGGCTGCAAATCTTGAACTCCATGCAAGGTTGAAATTGCTCAACTATGTCTTTCATGACAAAAATGTTTTTTTAATGATAGATGTCACGGTTTGGGGAAAAAAAGTACCGGTAGATGGCGTGCAAAAATATTCAGCACTGTTCATAGGTTTTATTGGACAAATGCAAGTTCTTGTTATTGCAACTGGCTTCGAGTACAAAGACATGTAAGTAGTGAGTTTAATGAGGAGGTTCCTGGTAAGCAGGGAGGATGTGCATGTAAGGGGAAAAAAAAGAGTGAGATTAACTTAATCTATTCTTCATCTGTTTTCACAAACAGCTTTTCAACTGCTGGTGCTTCTTTTTTAACCCAGTCTAAGCATGCACACTTCAGCAAGGGTCGTTTCCTCACACTTTGCTTCACACTATAGTCTCCTCTTTTGTAATGCTGCCCAAAATACAGACAGGTTAGACTTTATCTTGGGGAGGAAAACATAGAGAAAGAGGGAAGCTTGTTTCTTTGCATTTTATTCAAACTTGCAAATAAAAATAATCTGCAGGAAAGGTCAAGCATTGGATACCTCATGTGAAAATATCAATGCTTTGGACAGTTACGGGTTCATGAAATAGGGTCTGTTTGGCATTCTTAATTTTAGTTGGTGTTATTATTATTGCATGTTGATCTGTTTAATCTTGTGTAATCTTCCTGCAGAACTGGAAATAGTCACTCTAAAATAGTTGTTTGGGTTTTTTTGGTGTATTAAAATATCAACAAGAATTAATTTCATTTATGATGGTGGGTTTTGATCGCTGCCAGTTGATACTGCCTACCTGCAGAGGTAAAAGTAGTATTGTGTGAATTTACTGCCAGTATCTCTTACTCCAGTATAAAAAGGTGCTGAAACTGTTTCTAATT
This sequence comes from Haliaeetus leucocephalus, assembly GCF_000737465.1. NCBI lineage: Eukaryota > Metazoa > Chordata > Aves > Accipitriformes > Accipitridae > Haliaeetus > Haliaeetus leucocephalus. The sequence continues at coordinate 684,523 of NW_010973294.1, forward strand.
ATAGATGATCATGGTCGTGGTTGTATGTACATGAAAATACTGTGTTTGACAGGTATCTTTGATCATATTAGTGATGCTTTGCCTCCTGCTCAGTAGTTCTCCAAGAATGGTTTTGAGTTTGGAGGTGTTCCCCACCTGCGCCACAGAAAGAAATTATATAGTGTTATCAAATAGAGTGTGACAGGGGTGTCAGATGGCCTACAAGAAAAACTGAAGTTTGTTAGTAGTCTGATACACATTTAAAAACCCCAAGCTGGGAGTCACTGCTTAAGCCCTCTACTAAGGAGCTTTGTTCAAGCATTTACAGTGACCAAACACCTTTGAAGATGCAGACTTAAAAAACTCTGAGAAATATTGCCTTCCCTTTCTGCTCTTACCTATTTACCGGGGTTCACTGAAATACCATGAAGGCTTATCAGGATTTGCAGAGATGAGATTTCTGTTACAAGGACATGATATAACTGTGTCCATGCAAAGGAGTGAGAGAGAATGACCAGTGGACAAAGCTCAGGAATATGCTGTGGCATTTGTAGGCTTTCTATTTCTAACACAAACTGCTGTTCATGGAGATTCAGGCTAGAAAATATGAAAATCTAGATCATTGCTAGGTTCTAACCCAGTGTTTTGCAGAAGTGGAAGCGGGAGTCTGCATACACTAGAATTCTTTACTTCCAGGAGAATGAGACAGGCAGAGTTTTCTCCTTCTGTAGGAGCTTTGCAGTTATAACAGATTTGTCGATTAACAAAGATATTTTGGAAAGTTTTGCTAATATTTATAACTCGTGGTTTCTCTCGGTTCTGCTTGTTATTTGCACAGTTATCTTTATAAGTGGAAGAACATAAAAACAGGCCTTCTAAATATAAAATTAAATATCCTGTGATGGCTTTTTTTCCCCTATTAAGTTTATATATTCTATGTCTTGCTTGTCTTTCTACAGTGTTCTGTCTTAATTAGAGCTCATTTGCAGCAGCCTGCATACGTTGCCTGTTTCTCATGACAGTACTACCATTTAAACCAAAACCAATAAAACCTTTTCATCATGCCATTCCTTCTTGATTTCTTGCTTTTATGTGTGTGGTGGTGATTCTTAGATGAGATTACAGTTTGAAGACGAAGCATACACATAATTCGCTTAATTAATTTATATTGTATTTCAGTACATTTAAATGGTCACATCTATTTTATTTTCTTGACAACTGAGTATTCTATGTCTACTGGCAAAGTGAGGTATCAGTACACTATGATGAAATGGAAATGGAAGATGCTGAATTCTGCTCTGTTGTATACTTTCCCCCCATTTAAAACAAAGCATGTAAGTAGCCATACTAGATGAAAGGTTAAATGACAAAATTTTAATTTTTTATTACTCACTTGCCCTTTTGGCAGTGGAATTTAGTAGGAGTATAATATGTGAGGTTTCCAGTGTAGAGCTTCAGTCTTGCTTCTCTCCTAATCGGTACTTTTTATTGGGATTTTTTTTTTAATAATTTAAATATTTCTGAAAAGTAAATGCTTTTTCTGTCAAAACAGGAACTTCTTGTGGGGCACAAAAGATGATTTTAATGACTTCAGTTTATCTGAATCAAGATTTAGTGTTTTTTTACTTGGACACAATTCTGTGAATTGATGAATCCCATCACTCACAGGAACGAATAACCTGTCTTTTAGGAATTAGTGCTTTGTATGATGATCATTGTATTGGTTTTATGCTTATCAAGGATCAGTATTTATAATATGCACTAAGAATTGTTTTTTGTGTTTCCATTGAGAGAGATAATGTGATCTATTGCATGTCCATTAATGGCTTTACTGGGTGCCTTGAGACGCTTATTTGGGAAACACCAGGTAACAGTGATGATGGTATGTATAAAGGAAGATAAGCAGTGCTGTTTAAAAACACCTAATTTAATGAAGTCTAGTTAACTGAAATTTGAAACTAACTGCTTTTTAGTAATATCAAGCCTAGTCAACACCCTCCAAATTTTCTGGACCTTTCCTCCCCTCTCTTCCCTTTAAAAGGCAGCCAGTCAGCTCTTTGTGCCAAATAAGAGTTACTCGAAAGTTTTCTGAGCTCTGAGTAAACAACTCTATGTATATACTTTACAGCAGAGCAGGTTTCTGTAAGCAGGCCTGGGACCACTGCTCAGGACAGTAGTCTTTATTCCCAGAGACCAATTCAGAAAAGCAGCCAAGCCAACAACAGCAGAAGATGCAAGCTTAGAAGATTAATACTCTGCTGTGATTTAAAATAGTTTGTGAGTATAATGATATCAGTTCCCTTGTCTTTGCAAGGATACTCAGCTTTATTTTATCAACCCCAGAGACCTACTCACCTTTAAAAATACTAGTTTCAGAGTTCACGTCTCTTTGTGTTTCTTCCATCCCTTGGGTTGATAGCCTGACTTTGGACAAGAGGATAAAAGAGAGAGGGTGGATTGGCATTTTTTAACAGTTTCTGTGAATGGTTGGGATGAGTTTTAAATTTTACTTTCAGATTAGTCACGCTCAAAACCAGTTCTTTGCCAAAGGTCCAAACCACCATTGTTACATTTAAAAGTTACCACTATGAAAATCTCTAAAAGTTTAAGAAAGATATGGGCTTTTACCTGTGTTCTTGCTGTAAATTCCTGATATGACTCCTACTGAAAAGTAGGGTCTCCATTCTTCAATACCCCTTTCTGGGCTAACATCCTTGACTATATCCTGTATCTAGTTCAATTTTTTTTGTCTGTTCTTGCCTTACTGCATGGCAAGTCTCTGTCAAATTTATTTTACCTATATAAATTATTTATTTCAAATTATCCTCTGTCCTCCCACACATTCTCTTCTATAATTTTCTAGAATCTTACAAATACAAAGGTTAATTAACTAATAGTCACATGCTGGTTTGACATGGGTGAGTTTTCTCTCTGCTTTAGCCTAATAGAGAATGAAGGAGAGAGGTTACAAGACCTGGCTGGCAGGAGAAGAATTTGGTTCAGAGGTTTGGTTCTGAGCTTCCCCCCCCCCTCCTTGACCCACATATGTAGTCTGACAAGGGGAAAGCTTGGTAGAAAGAGGGGTTGCATGGCCTACCCTCTCTATAGTTTGAAGAAATAAAGCTCACTACAACCCATGGTTTCCCCAAACTTTAGCATCCAGGGTACCATGGGGTGCCGGGGAAGGTGAGGTCAGAGGGCAGGAGTGGGACCCTCTGTGTGAGCTATCACAGAGGAGTGTAGCTATCTGAAGGGTTTCATCTTTGACCTCAACTATGGTATGAGCTATAGCTTCTCCCCAGTTCTGAGACCTGACAGACACCATCAGGACGGCTGAAAGGGGCTCAACAAAGGGAAGCCAGAGCACAGCTCCAGCGTGAGAGAAGAGCTTGTTGCTGGTGTCATGTGCGTGAGGTCTGCACAAGCATCCCACAAGCAGTGGTGGGCAGGGCAAGCGCCTCTCACATTGTTTCGAAGGTTTAGGGGCTCTTGCTAAAATGACTTGCACAGCAGTTGTGTTCTGACTGTTGGAAGCTGGAGGGCTGGCTTTCATCTCAGCATTACTGTCTGCACTCCACTTGCCCTACTAGGGGACATTTAGCAGGAATTAGCATCGGTCAGCCTGGTGTTTGCTCCTACAATGCACAAAAGGAAGGGGCTACAAGCATCACGTATAAGGGCTATATCCAGCAGAGGTGTTATATCTGGCTTAAGCTGTAGATTTGCCAGAATAAGGTTTTGCTTCTTTTTTGGGTTGATGTTCAATAAATAACAGAAACAAGCTTGAAAACCTCACTTCAAGTGATAATATTTACCTAGTCACTTAGTCAAAGATACATTATGTGCTGTGTAAATGGCCTGTGATCAAAAATATGGTCCTTTTTTCCCAAGCCTCTAATTTTCTTGTAAATATTTATAGTTTTTTTGTTATTCAGACATGTTATTTAGCTTAAACTTGTTAAGTTTAAGCTAAATCAGTTGGATAAATTGTATCTTTTCTGCATAAAAGAAGTGGACAAGTTACAGGCTAGTGAAGAAGGAACCTTCCTGATAGTTTTGCTTGTGCAGTCATACACTTAGGAATGGTCATAAGTAATGATCTATAGATAGATTGTTATATAGATAGATATTCAAATATGGACAAAAAAAGGGCAATATTTATGTATGTGAGACCCTACATTTCCTGAAGATGACCATGTCAATTAAAGGGATAGGTCTGGCCTAACTAGGGTGGGAAATTTCTAAATCTGATTCTGCCTTAGTTAAAACCCCTTTGCTAATGCATTACCAGGTCCATTTAGCACCTCTCAGAAGCAGGCTGCAAATGTGTACGGGCTGTTAATATTTTTGTGAGAGGAAACCATTGTAGACCACAAACTCTGTGAGGTAGGTTTCTTCTCTAATTATCTTTTCCCCGAGGTAGGTATTATACTTCATGGTGGAATAAATTGTATTAATAATTTTATTCGTTTAAATGGGAAATGGTTTCTCAAAAAGAGAAACTAAAAGAGACAGGATCAGAAAAGGAAATGAAGGCTCCACCTTGATACTAACAAGGCTGATTTTTGAATGTCCTGCAGTTATGTATCCCCATATGATACCTTGGGTAAATGCACTTGCTTTATTTCTTACAAGAAGTCATACTGACTTTAAACGGGAGCTAATTGTGTGAATAGTCCCTACAGTATTTTTAAACACCTAGTTTATTTTAAAGCAAGCTTTGGTTATAATTTGTGTTACACTATTAAGATCTATACACCAAGTACTATTTTGCTGCATGGTCTAGGTGACTGCTAATAACTGCATTCTGCAGTAATAATATTTTAAACTTCATTGTAGTCATACTAAATAAAAAAAAAAGGACATTGATAACCCAGCTATGGTAACTTGGTATGATTTAAGATAATTAATATGGCAACGTAAAAAGTGTCAAGGCTCCATTGTGTCCAGTGGTAGGTGACACTATGAAACTGGGCAGGGGGAACTCTCCCAGCTCAAGGACTGCCTGGTGTTAACTGTGGGTAAAAGTTGAGGTTTAAAGTGACAAACACTGAATTGTTAAATAACTAAATTGATAGTTAAAGTGACAAACACTCAATTGTGGTGTTGACTGATTGAGATTAATCCCAGCTTCAGAGCAAAAGGACTGTATTCGCTGTGATCTGCTGATACATCCTCAATGAGCATCATGTGTGGGACAGGGGTGCTGGATGGTTATTGTAATGGCCTTTCATTTAGCTGGTTGTTGCTGTACAAGGTCAGTACTGACTGACCAAATTAAATCTCCCTGCACCTGTATTGCTATGGAAATGGTGGTGGTTGGCAGGTGTGGCCACCTGGGATCTTGAAGGGATGGTTAAATGCGGGGTCTAAGGTGGAAGAAGGGAATTTACCATCTTCTGTCAGATCCTGGGAAATACCATGGGAATGAGCAGTGTTTGAAGGTGGGGAGAAATGAGATGCTGAATGAAAGGTGTTTGTGGAAATGGCTACAGTATGAGATTGCAGGTTTTGAGCACAGGCCCAGAGCAGTTGTACTAGCCTAAAATCTGCCAAGCCATACAGGAAAGAAAATCTTTTAGGAAGCAGCATCCCCTGCTTCTCCCCATCAAGGCCAGAAAATGTGAACTGAGCTCAATACACCTGTAAACAGCTTCTGCAGGAGAGGAGGTGCCAGGGATCAAACAGCATTCACTGCATGTCCCCTCTGCTAACAGGTTGACACAATATAAAAGCACCTATATTCCTGAATTTGTGCTTGGGTGCTTCACGTTGTAAACTTGCATTAAAAATCATACGGTTTCATGCAGAAGGCATCATTATGATCATGCTTTGGAACCTCACATGACACAGTGCACAATCTCACCCTAAATCCCCGTATCTATTCCACAGGATGGAGCCCATCTTTCAGACAGTGAGAGCTTCAGGAGCAGTTGACATATATGTGGACATATATGGAGTTGATTAGCTGTATAAGTCCATATATAGACTTTGTAGGTTAAATTATCTCTGTCATGTCACTAGATAAGCTCAACAGAGTAAGCTTCTTTCTGTGCAGTAGGTTTGTTCCCTTTCAAACATGGATGCCACAGCCCAAGATGGGTTCCAGTAACGATCTGGTTAACAGCGTACACCAGAAGCCTCGTACTAATGCTTTCTCTGCTTCTATTGCTGTTCCCCCTCCTTATAGACCCAGGGATCCTTTCAGTCACTGTGTGACACTGAGAGCTCAAACTGAGCTGCATCAGGAGGTCCTTTTACGGCAGTAGAGAAATTTTTAAAGCATGGCTTGAGAGTAAGTGTTGCAACTTGTTGCCTTTTCTGAGAATCCTCTAAAGCAATAGTTCTGAGACATGTAATTTTTTCCCCTTTTAAGTGGGATATAACACACTACTAAAGATGAAACTTCACTTGCCAATGTAGTTTTTCTATTTTTTTTTTATTTTAAGCTGTTATCAAGCTATTGTACTTATCCTAGACTCATAAACTGTGTTCCATGATTTCCCAAGCACAAAAGTTCTCCATGTGTATGTTCATTGAAAAGTATTGCAGAGCTTCCGATAAATGCAGTAAATTCAGGGGACAACATGCAAAATTTGGGTCCAGCTTCAATGCAAAAGCATAGTAACTTGATAGTGTGTGGTTCCTGAAAACACAAGTGACAGGCTCAGACCCACTCTCCAGCAAGTTGGGGCAGAGCTTTGAAACAAAGGCTTGAGCTTGGCTCTGTTTGCATCTAATTATTGCACCTATTGCATCTAATGCTGAAATCCCAGTTGAGAATTTGTGGCCAGCAGGTGAGGATAGCTCTAGTCTGGAGCTGAGGATGCTCACCTCAGAAGTGAGCCTCTGTCACACTGAATGTTTAGTTATTTATGCCAAGTCGGACAACATCACTGAGGAATAGGTCTTTCTCTGACTCCTTGCCAAATTCTGATAACATCATGGTTAGGGCACTGTGCTGGTAGATAGGAGAGGAAAGCATCTACATGAGTTTCCTATTTCACAAGGGGTGCCTGTACCAATGGAATTGGTACTGGAATTAAAAAGAGATTCTCATTCTTATAGCTCTCTTCCTGAAATATCTCAGTTCCTCAAATTTTTCCCCTAACTGAAATAATTTGGGGAGTTTTACCGAATCCAGCATAGATGAAACAACACTTTTGGCATATGGATTGTGCACTGAATAAAATTCCCCTAGCTCTGCACATGAATAATTGGCATATCCTGCTCCATGGAGAACTAATCAACGGCAGCAGGGTAACATTACAGCATAAGCTGCTATTGCTGGAAGGAACGGGAAAGGAACGGTATGATAAAAAGATTGCTCAGAGGCTGAAGCTCTTGGACTTTCAGCTATTAGATTGATCTCTTTTCACAGTGGGATATGGCAAATGTTTTGATTTCTGAGAGATCCATGGTCTACCTTAGAGATGGGGCCCAATACGTCTTTGAGATCTAGATGTTCTGGATATATTATTTACATAGTTCATGGATATAAAAATGGATGTAAGTGAATATTTCTTTCTCTTCCATTCGCTGTAAAGCAAATGGAAAACTTGTAGAAAGGATTTGCATTATTATCTAGGTATATCCTTCCATGAAAAACAAGCTGTCCTGAAAGGAGAAAGACTCCTCAAAGTGGTCCACCCCTAGGTTCTTTTCCTCTCCTCTGGTTCTGCATAATTTAAGTTGCACAAAATTAAACCATCCATAGTTTTACGTCATTTCCAAACAATACGTCCTCTAATATTTTGATATACTTAGAGGATGAGATTTTGATTTCTTTCACACCTGACATCTGGACTAGGTCTGTGAAAACTTTACAACTCTCTCTTTAGACTGAGGATTATGAACAGAGGATTATGCTTACATTATTAAAAATGTATATGATATAACAGTAATATCAGGACATCTTTCTCTGTGATTGCCCAGTTTGACCTGAAGATGGTAATAAAAACCGGTTACCTTGTATACACTTCTTCTCTGGCACTCAAAATAAAAAAATTAAAAAATAAAAAATTACTAACATTATAATAAAATGGTTACTTTATTCCTGACTATTGTTCACTTTTCTCTTCCAGAATGTGACCTTCCCTTGGAAATGTACTTAAATGATTTTAAGGGCCTAGAATAGACTATTTCAATTGGAAGGGACCTTCAATGATCATCTAGTCCAACTGCCTGACCATTTCAGGGCTGACCAGAAGTTAAAACCTGTTGTTAAGGGCATCGTCCAAACAACTCTTAAACACTGACAGGCTTGGGGCGCTGACCACCTCTCTAGGAAGTCTATTCCAGTGTTTGACCATCCTCTTGTTAAAGAAAGGCTTCCTAATGTCCAGTCTAAAACTTCCCTGGTGCAGCTTTGAACCACTCCCACGTGTCCTATCCCTGGATAGAAGGGAGAAGAGCTCAGCACCTCCCTCTCCAATCCCCCTCCTCAGGAAGCTGTAGAGATGAAATCACCCCTCAGATTCCTTCCCTCCAAACTAGACAAGCCCAAAGTTCTTAACCACTCCTCTTAGGACATTCCTTCCAGCCCTTCCACCAGCTTTGTCATCCTCCTCTGGATGCATTCAAGGGCTTTTACATCCTTCTCAAACTGTGGGGCCCAGAACTGCACACAGAAGCAGTGACTTTTTTTTTTTCTCACAGTGGTGGGTTTTAAAAGTTGGGTGATATCTAAACACAAGTATATGTAGAACTGCACAAAGAAATGAGACAAATTTATTTTAAAATAATTGATTTAAAAATATTGTCCTTCTGTTTTCCAGGACTATTATTTTTCAGTTGGCAGAGGTAAGGTGAGAAAGGAGGGGACTGTAGCTATACAAAGTGTGGGGCTGAGAGGCAGGAGGGCTGGAGAGGGGACCATAGAGGCTAACCACCATGAGAAAAGAGAGGGTGTGCCCTGCTGTGGGGTAAGTGGAAGGAAAAGAGAGACGGGGTGTAAAGAAAAGATTGAAAAGACTAGGAAAGTGAATGAAATAGGATAAATACTTAGAGATGTAAAAAAACCCAAACAAAACAAAACAGAGTAAACTAAGCGAGGTTGTGTGTACACTTTGGTACTAATGTGGTTGCAAGCAGTAGGCAGGGGTTCATTAGCTTTGCAGAGGCCCAGACAGGTTCACCTTGCCTCATTCTTATTGATTTGATTTCCGTGGAGGCTTGGTGCTTAATTAGTCTTTTTTTAATATATCCCCAATGAAGTAAAAAAACACCCAAATTTTTGTCCCTGAGCTTCAGTCCCCTGTTCTTAGAGAGTACAATGGGAATAGTATTCTGTTAATCCTAGGAAACTCATGAAAGTGCCTTCATTAGAGTAGGCATCTGATTCCCCTTGAAATCAGTGAAGTCTGGGTGTCTGACTTCCTTTGAGATCCTCATCCCAAGTAACTTGCTCAAGGTCACGCAAGAAGTGTGGTGGGATGGTGGGATTTAAATTCAGTGCCTCTGGCTATTGCTTTTGTTTCCAAGACCTTTTCCTCTCTGGGACATAGTAAAGTCTAGAGGCTATTAACCTAAGGGCTCCCTAGTCCAGGAAGCAAGGAGAAGCTGGGAAGCAGTGTACCCAGTTGGCCTAGAAGGGTTATATAAATAGTTATCAGATTTAAGCCAAGGAATGTTGGCATCTCGGTCTCTTTTTCTCTTTCTTACCCCTGTCTTTTAGGCTTTGGCTGAAATAAGACATCCCAAGATTAATATTTTACTGTCTGGTCTGGGCAGGTTCAGAAAAGCCTTGCTGCATCTGTGTCTATGCCAAGGCAGAGCAGCACTTCACCTGGAGGAGCGTGTTCAGTGAAGGGGCATAGTGCGGCTTTCCGCTTCTTTTCTCCTCCTTTTCCTCTGTATTTGAGGCTATGACCCTGGAGCACATTGGTATAATAGAAAACTAATCTGAGGGAAAAGATGGGCATTGAAAAAAGATGCATTAAGATATTGCAAAGGCATAAAAGATGATTGGTAGGAGACTGTCACCCTGGAAAAAACCAAAAGGTTTATCTTATGAAAGTTTATACCATGCAGCATTTCAGTGTATTGTCTGGCAAGTGACCTCCCAGTAGAATGTAAACCAGAAACTGTCCTTGGCTCATGGTGGGGCATGCTAAGAGAGGCTGAGGGTCCTTGCACCAAGACAGAGGCTAAAAGGGAAGATTATTTGAAAGCTCAGATGACGGGTACATAATGCCAAGAGGACAGCCCGTCCATCACTAGGGTCTTGGTACCAAACTTGGTCATGTCCCTTTGAAAACCTTCTTTATTTTTCTGAAAAGCTGACAGCCATGCTAGCGAGTCCCTGTTTTGAAATTCCTGGAGGCTTTTTTTGTAACTTTGGAGAAAGTCCTGTCTCTTGTTGTCTTTTGGTTAGTGGGTTTTGAAAGCACTGAATGATGTCTCTTAAAAACAAACAAACAAGCAAAACTGGCAATTCCGTGTTGTTTTTTTTCCTTAAATACATAAAATGCTTTGTTTTGTTTTGTTTCTTAATAGCTGCCTACAGCAATTCACTAGATTAAATTGAATTCCTTTTCAAAGAAAATAATATACAACCATTGTAAATTTGTGTGTTGGTTACGGTTCCCAGTGATGACTAGACTCTTGTATGGAATTCACTTTGTTCTGGCTGCATGAGGGATCGTGTCTCAGTGTGAAAGATATCCAGAGTGAGGAAGAATTTATTCTTCTTTGGAAGGGCAAGGGAAGGTAGAGTGAGAGGAGGATTAAAACTGAGTTTTCCTTTCTGATGCTGAGGCCAATTTTCAGTTTTACTGTTGCAGGTTTACACAAGTCAGATGCCTCATCCAGGAGTTAGCATGTCTTTCTTGTAATTTGTATATTGTCTTGGGTTAAAATAGGATTCAGCTGGAAATGTGACTTAAGCCATGCTGCCAAGTGAGCAGAGTTCACGTTGCTCTTGGGAACCCATCTCCACTGGGTATAGAGAGATTGAAATCTTACCTCAGTAATCTGGCTAACCTAAATCTAGACTGACTAGTGGCTGCATGTTCTGAGGTGACCTGTGTCTGGTCTCCTGGCCATACAAATGAGAAACCTGCCTGGGTATGCTCTGGTTCCTCTCTGACACTCTTTGGGCTTCTTTCTGGTGGGGTTCAGTGTGTGAGGGGCTGGTGTGGGTTAGGCTTGTCTCAGGGAGAAGACATCTCTGTGGGTTCAGGCTGGTGCGACCAGGCTGGCCAAGCTGTGAGGCCTCCTCCCGCACGACCATGCACAACATCCATGTGATCTCACACAAAGTCCCACGTGCTCACAGGGTCTCTTCCAGGGTGAGCTCTGTCTCTGCTTGCCCCAGTGCAAGAGCACAAAAGGCCTTCACTGGGACTAAAGAGAGCGCTCACATCTCATACATGCAGCCCCGGCCACGTCCAACCCCTGCAGAGGGTGGAGGATGGAGGGTGGGGGTTGGAGGGTGCTGCACCAGTTGTGAGAGCTGGCAGGGGAGGAGAGGAGCCGTGGGTCTGCTCATGAGGGGCTACGTGTCAGAGCAGCAGAGTTACTTGCATCCTACTAACCTGAGATTTTTTTTTTTTTTATATTAAAGGAAGAGTTTCATTTTGTAAAATGCAGGTCTCTGTTCAATGTGACCAGGAGCAAATTTATCTTGTTAGCACTTATTTACAACTGACAATTCTCAATTAGCATTTGAGCCTAGATTCCCATTTCTATAAATCCCTAATGAGAGTATAAATTACTAATGAAAGAGCTAAATCTCAGGGCCAAAGTCTTACTTCATTAACACACTAATGTAAATCTGAAGTGTTTCTGTTCGTCTAAGCAAAGTTACTTCACAATAACACTGGTGTAAGCGATATGGGAATGAATCCTTGAGGCTTTTGTGGTGGGCAGCATGAAGTGATATTGTTCTGTCTAATTTTCAAATTTTGTTGCTCTTAGGGAAAATATCTCCAATGTTTCTGTAGTGTTGTGCTCAGACCCATTTGTTTGATATGTCGGTCTTCAGACTATTTGATTCCTTTAAATGTCTTTTTTCTTCTTGCACCTGCTGCTTGGTGGATAAAGGCTGTGTGGAACCCTAAAATGTTTGTCACCTTTTGGTGTAATCAGTAAGGATTTCATATTTATTTTAACTAACAATTAATTTCTAAGTTACATGGCTTATAGGAAATAGGTAACAATTTAAATTTCAGAAATGGTAGAACTGAAGTAATTTATGATCGATTTTAAATTTCTCATGGTTTTTGAATGTCTCTTGCTAATCTGTGACAGTATTAACAGTCTGCTGTAGCAAAGACCTAACAGTAAACTCACTGACCATATCCTTGGTTTGAACCCTTTATAAGAGCGTTAACACTTGGTCAGGCGAGGGTTATCTTTCTTACTGTAACGACTAGAAATAGACCCATGTTCGAAGGGTCTTTTAGGAAAGACTTTTAGAAAAGGTCTTTTAGGAAATCACCTAGGTAGTAATGTACAACCTATTGGTGTCAGTGATGCTGTCTTTGGCGTAAATGGCAAAAAATTCAACAGGCTTACCCGGTATGACAATCTCAAAGATACATTAAAGACACTGGGCCCAGTCCTGCTGGGTACTGCTCCGTGTCTGTTCATCACTTACTGCCTTATAGTGTCTGGCAAGGGCCTTTCTCATCCTGCACTCTCAGTAAAGTTGATGAGGGTCTAGCATGAGTTAAAAACTACATGATCCAGCTTCATGTTTGATTCGTCATGTTCGATGTTCAGATTTTAAAAGTCTGAATGTTACAACTAACACTTGTACTTGAAGGCCAAATATTCATAAAATGTGGATTTCCTCTATTAGGTTTGCAAACTCTTCCTCTTAATGAGCTCCTTTAGTTAAGCATGTTCAAAGAATTTCTTGAAAAGTATATGAGGTAATTAATTAGAAATCCTTATCGATATTATATGCATGAAAAATTATAAAGCTAAAATTGTTATGTTTATGAAGAAAGAATGCTAGCATCATCATGTTGAGTGAATGACAGTTTACTGTTTCTCTCAAGTTGGGAAAGTTCAAACATATGTTTTGTAAAGGAGAAAAGACTACTAAATATTGAAATACTGGTACAATTACAGTAAAAATTATTCTATGGCTTTTTTATAAGTATAAAATATGACTAAGTGAGTTTCTAGTATTCTTAGAGCATTAACATTCAACCCTGTAGAATATTGTATACTGTGTATTACACGGTTGTACTGGCTTACAGGCAATAGAAACAAGTGGGAAAAATGTAACTGCAAATAGATGCTTTGACTGTGCTGAAATGAACTAGGAGGAAGAACACACTCTTCTAGATCTTAGGATCTCTCTGCTAGAAAAAAAAGTAAAGAAGCAAAAACTTGCTGCATGTCAGCGGAAGAGGTACATATTTAACATATAACATTAAGCTTTAATGCACCAGTCACAAGGTGGTTTTCTTATTCTCATGAAGTGTTGAGCAAGTAAAAGCTAGGAAGGGAAGTTATCCTTGGCAGAAGGCTGTCTCTCTCGTAGAAGGTCAGATCTGAGATACTCAAGATGAGATTGCTCTTGTAGTTTATAGCTGCTGAAGCCATTGCTGTAGCCAGTTAGGTAAGTCAGGACTGTTTGTGTAAGGGCTCTCCGTGAAGTTATGAAGTGATGCCTCAGCCTTTCCTCTGAACAGCACAAAATATTAACTTCAAACCTCTCCATGCCTGAAGATAAAACAAAAATTTGGTGTCACATAGTTGGCAAAGGCAGTTTCAGAATTAGGCATTCTGAATCCCACGTGGCATGCTTTATAAATGGCTGGTTTTAGTCTAAAAACATAGCTGTCATCTTGCTAATATACCAATATGTAAACAGCAAAATGATGATGTGCAAAAATGGAAGAACGAATATAAAATATTTTGTAACAGCTTACTTTATTTCTTGTAAATACTTCTTTTTTGGTGACATATTAAAATAAACAATCTTAAGTAGAACTGTAACAATTTTCCTGAGTACAGTGATATCTGAATAGAAATGAGGACTGGAAGAGATTCTTAAGTTATGTTTGCCAAGAATTTGTCTTTTAGGGGTGCATGTGTGGGTTTGGTTGGTTTTGTGTGTTTCAGTTTTTTTTGGTTTGGGGGTTTTATGTGTGGTGTGTACTCTGTTTTGTGGTTATAAAAGTTCAGACAGATGTGAAAATGAAATAAAATTATTGTTGCATTGTGCCTGAAACCTATTTCAATTGATTAAATATAAGCAAGGTTTCAAAACTGAAAAGAATAAATGTAATTCTGGCCTTTTCTAGTTAAGAAACAAAACCAATTTGAAAACCACAGAACAAAATAAAAGCAATTTTTTAAACATTCAGAAGAAAAATCCAGTCAGTAAAACTACATTTCATTGTGTATACTATATCTAGGTTTTACAGGAGGCATTTTTAGAGTTAACAGTTTTGTATATACCATAAGTAAATAGATGAGGAAGGATTTCTGTCTACTATGGTGATGGGCTTTAGTTTAAATCCTTAAGACAGATAGATAGAAGTAGATTAACTGGTCTTAGTTGTTTCATGTTCCCTGTCTGAGTGGAAACATGTTTCCACGTTGAGCTAGAGTGTCCTAGCAGCCTGAAGTTGTAATGTATTTACTGCCTTTTCATGCATCTTGTTTAACATTTGCTTAACATATTTATTCAAATGAGGCCAGGCATTTGTTTATCCCTTATCAAATGAAGTGGGACAGCTCTAGGACAAGAGCAAATAGATGGTATCAGCAGAAACACCTTAAGACTTCTTTTTTTTGTGATAAGATAATACTTAGCAAAGAAGATATCAACATCAGAAGATATGCTGGTGAAATGATTTGTTAGCCAAACTTTGGGTAACTTTTGCTCAATCTTTTAAAATCTAATAAACTTTAAAAGCTGGAAGAAAGCAAAAATGCAACAACCAACCTTAAACCCAAATCAGACTCCTCCGTCCCACCCCTAACCCAAAGCAAACCAACTAACCCGACTCTGGAAGCATCTAACCCAATCAAATAAATAAATAAACTTATGGCTAAGGCTTCTAGATGGAGTATGATTAAAGTTTAATTCAAGCACGTGAAAGATAAAGCCCCAAATAATCTATCATGAACAGCAATTGTTTGGATTTCCTTGAATAAAGAATTATGCATAGTGTAGCTTCTAACTTTAACATGATGGCAACACATGCATGCTCCCTCCATTGTCCATTCTCATTTTCTGTCTCCTGTTCTTTTTCATATTGATTTCTATTCTACCCTGCGTTCATCACTGTGATTTGTATAGACAAAAAGTGTACCAAATCAGTAACAGTCTTAATCACAGCTGATATTCAGTTCTGGCCTCACTCTTCAGGCATCTTCTGTCCCTTTTTGTTATCTGCTTTAAGGATTAAGTGCCCAGACTTCCTCTTAGATCTATCTAGCATAGTCCCACAACGTCAGTAGGTCACACAGGTGTGTCGCGGGGATGCTGTGGAAGGTAAATGCAGAATGCCTCTCTAGTGACCCTTGGGGAAAAATCTGTCCACGTAGCCACAATAACTTCCCATGCAATCTTTGCTTGGGAATGTTTACTGCAAAATCTATGCTTAAGTGTTCCGAACGTGTGAAATGTGATTTTAAATATAAGAGAGATAGCACCCCCTTAGAAATTACCTGCTAACCCCATAGCAGTGAGTAGTCTCACATAAACACGCTAATCTCCAGAGAGCATGAGAGGAAAAGATGTCTTAAAAATTATGGTGATTTAATTTTATTTTGCCCTAGAATGACATTCTCTTGAGTATTTGTGAAAATGAAGATGAATATGCAGGGCTACATTTGGTTGATTTCGCGCCAGATGGCCAGTTGCAGAGGCTGAACTAAGCTGAACTGATTGATTCGTTTTTGCCATATTGCATGCTGGCGTTTACCAGAGTTCACATCATTCAAATACTAACATTTTTGGTGCTTTCGCTTTTTATTTATTTTTTTATTTTTCTCAGTTTCTTGGGATGACCTCTGCTTTCATAGTGGATTCTTCCTCCTCTCTTTTCTGCCTCGGTCTTTAAAGGAATCAATCTTTTCCCTACCAAAGTGTTGGTTGGGTGGTTTTTTTTTTTGTCTTTAAAAATGTCTAATAAACTGCTCACAGAGATAGGGAAAGGAGAAAATGCAGAGGGCAAATGTGCATTGTGGTATTTTTTCCTCCAGAGGTGTAACTTTCTTTTGCACTAATTTATCCCATGTGAACAGAAAATACAAGATTTTGTATTAAAATAGAATTCTTAAAATTCTGGGGTTTCAATTTACCTATTATTTTTGGGACCACAGAGCAGGCCATTTAAATTCCCAATGTTCTAACATTCATGGAGATGTTCCATTAAAAGCTAATGGAGGTGACATCAATAGTTCCACAGAAATTACTCTGAAACTTACGGAAATTAACAGAAAAAATAATTTTTCCATTTGTTTTGAGCCATTTTATAGATATTTATAATAAACAATATATAGGGCGTAGGATACAATATGTGAATGCGCACATATGCATCTTATAATTCAGAATAGGTGTATTTTAGGGGAAGATTTAAAAGACCTAATGAACATGGGTTTTCTTGTTAAGTTCTGTAGGCTTTGGAGAGATTTCAGTAAAACCTTACTATAGTGCCTTTCTATGAAAGTGGCAGTGTACGTATTTTTAATAATTTCTATACCTATACAAAACCTACTGGAATATGAAAGAAAGTAAGATATTGTCATATTGTTTTTTTACTTTTTATGTAAAATACAATGGTTTGATCATTTTGTAGAAGGAAAAAATAATATCTGAGTATATACTAGGAGATAAACATAAGCAGAGTAGTCCTCTGGCAAAAAAACATCCGCATTTGTGAGAGGAGTCTTTCTTTTCACTCGGTAACCAGCCACGACTCTAAGTGTAATGTCAGGAGCCACCTCTTTGTTAGGCCAAGTGATTTGTAAAGCACAGTTCCTCACTGATTTCATACCTTAGATAATGAGGGCTTTGTAGGGTCAGAGGAGAGGGAAAAGAGTGATGAGATTTATGCCTTATGGACAGCACTACCCATTGATTAACAGGAGAAATCTGGATCAAAACACTGGTCAGAAAACCAGCAAGAGATGGCAAAGCCTTACCTTGACAGAAGCCAGTAGGGATTTTACTGTGGACCTGAAAGGTACTGGGGTTTTGCAAAAAGGAGTTTGGTGTGTGCTTGCTATGCAGGATTGAACCTACAGATAGAGCCATCAGCTTAATCTCCAGTATGCTGCAAAGTCCACCTGGTGCTTTGTGGGGCAACTGACCGCCGTGATTGACACATGCTTGTGTGGGGCTGGGAATCCTCCAGATTACTTCAAAACCGATATTTATGCTGGCTGGCTGCCCTGGGCCAGATGATTTCTTCAAGAGCTACACCTAGGGAGGACAGGACTATCCTCATGTCTCCAGCTGAACTTCATTGCAGCTCGGTTGCATTCTCGCCACCAAAATTGCTTCCCTCGCCCAGTGAAACCACGTGGGTTCCTCCACCATGGTGGGCAGTGCGGAGGCAGGAGCACTGCTTGCCCTGGACTGCACACTTCTGCTCCGAAACGTGGGATCTTGGTGGCCCCAGCGCTCAGACGCAGGCATGTCCTGCCATAGGCACCCACTGATGGGGGTGACAAATGGAGAGGGGATTTTGAAGTGTGGAAATGCACACATAAAACAATGAAAAGATCGAAAACTATTTTTGAAATGTCTAGAGCATTATGTATTTACTCTTCAACTTCAAAATATTCTCTGAACTTTTTCACATAGTTATTTTACCAGCTGGTACAGTGAAAAAGGTATAACACTAAAGTTTGCCATCTGCCTCACCCCAAGCACCTCCTGACACTTGTGCTCAAAAATGCGTGGTGGGATTGATGTAAATCTCACCTTTTCTCAACAATTCACTGCACATCTTTGCCACCTATAACAGTTCTGTGTGTCAAACAGAGCAGTCAGAAACCGAGCCTATAGGATTGAGAAGGATTAAAAAGGGTGAACCTACAGTACTTTATTGACCTAGGTCCTCACATTAACCTGATCTGATCCTTTAATTACTATGAATAGAATAGGGCTTACAGTCCTACTTAATAACACCCCATGCTTTTTATTCTATAAAGAGCTTTCCTATTCATGTGGCCTCTTCTTTTCAGATTTACAGATTTGTAGCAAGAAGGAATGCATGGGTTTTTTTCTGGCACTCCAGGGGAGAAAGCTATCTAATGTGTATGTGTGGGATACTGGAAAGCATAACCGCAACCTTTCTGTTTTGAAAAAAGTTGTTTGAGAATCAGTCCTCATTCAAGTTATTTGTTTTTTTGGCAGGAAAAGGCAAAAGTAGAAAAGGCAACCAAATCATAAGATCTTAATTTTATAAAGGTAGTGGAAGGAGCTTAACATAGTTTCTATGCTAATCGGAACTGTAATCAAATAAGATTCATACTTTTCCCCCTTCCCATGTACATTTCTCCCCTCCTCATAGGCTCAGAGAACCAGCACGTTACTGTAATCTAGGCAGACAGATATATACACATATGATCATATATATGGGTGATATATGATACTATAATTAATAACTGGTATTTTCTCTGAATTCCAGAAGGCAGCTGCAGCCCACTGATAAGGTACTTTATGAGAATAAAATCAAAGCTGGGCATTAATGATTATAATTTGTTGTGATCAAGAATGGTGAAACAATCATTTTATTTCTTGAACTGAACTGAAATATGAGTGGGCTACTGGCTTAAAAATGAAAAGAGGATACAGGTTGTGATTAAGAGCCTAAGACATTGTGCTGGAGTGGTATAAAAAGTGGGAACAGTCTCCCTAATTTTTACACGAACGTATTGTGCTTAGCATCTTGTGCGGATCCACCCAGAGGCCAGGTTGAGGGAGCAATCCAAATCTGGTTTTGAGTTAAAGAGGGAATAAGTGATGGTAGAGAAGTAGAGGGTTTGGGGATTTTTAGGGGGGAAGGAAGGGGAAAGAGAGGAGAAGGAAGAATCTGACCAAAAAATCAGTAGAGGTGGTGGGAAGAACCCAACCAAAATCAGCTCTTTCTCTTTCAGTCATCACTTCCAGTATGATTTGCCTGACCACCCAATCCTTTGACTATTGTAATTATAAAAAGATTATAGTTGCATACTTAACTTGGAAGGGAAAGAGAATATGCTTACATATTTGCCATTTGGAAGTTTTTCTGCTTATTAAGGAACAGATTTCAGCACTATTTTAAGGCTAAAACTTGATTAACATGCAGCAATGAAACTGGTCAAATTTTATTTTACTAAAATTGCTGTAAATAACACTGTTAGTAAAATAAATACTGAAAGACTATGGTATTTGACAGCAAAGATGTACTTAAAATATTTTATCGTAATTCCTTAGCTTTCACAAGACAGGTATTGTTAGGAGCCAGTCTGATTAGTCTATCAAAGACTCATCACTGCCTCCTTCTCCCCCACCCTCCGCCCCCTTGAAGATAGAATAATCTTTACTATGCTTTTAAGGAATAAGGATTTAAACTGAAACAAACCATGAAACAGCCAAAGCATGCTTATTATTGACAGGTTATATGAAAATGATTGCTTAAAATTCCATGCCACAGACAGACAGACATATATAATCCCTACTTTAGCGTTATAGTCTTTCTCTCTATTGCTACTCTATACGGCTATAATCTCAAAAGACCATTTATTAAATGTGAAATATTGTATGTTCCTGTAGCCTCCTTCCTTGATTGTGTTCCTAGGGCCTTGTTGGGCAATTGATTACTCTGTGCACAATCCTGCTGCTTTAGGTATTAATGGCAAAACCCCCATTGTCTTCAGGATTTAGGCCCTTTATGTTTTTTTAAAGTTCATTATATTTTGCTAGCAACTGAGTTTAAAATCTGTGATTGGAAAGACTTACCCCTCACATCTTCCTGTGAAATGTTTTACCCTTAGAATGAAAAAGCATTTGGAAACTGTAGGATGGTTTTGATCTGCAGGATTAAAAGGAATCAGTACTGAAAATGGATTCACATCATTTTCTTTTTGGGTACCCAATACTTGGGGGGAGGGGGAGGAGAGAAAAATAACAGCTGATTTAATATAAGTGGGCTGAATTCCCTCTCCTGGTGGGTCTTTCAAACCTCCAGTTTCTGTTCTTGCCATCGCTCTGTGAATATCCCCCTCCCCTTTTTGTTAAAAGGCATTTACTATGAAAGCCTACAAAAGCAGCTTTCAATGTGATTAAGCTTCTCCCATAAAAAAGTACAAAAATAGGGATACATTTGGGTCAATATCACCCCTCTATTCATCTGCCTTGATTTGCCTAGACTACTTACTAAGGACACCGCACATGAACACGGAAGGCTTCTGCAGTCATTTATGAAATTCCAAGGGGCAACAATGACCATAACTCAAATCCAAATTGTCAGAACGGCCCGAGCATCTTGGAGTAGCTGTGGGCTCGACACTGACAGGTACCAGTCTTCCAGCCTTACTTGGAGCGAGCTGTTGCTTGGCAAAGGTGGAGGCAATGATTGCCTCCTGGGGAGGGAGGGAATGATCCCCATCACTGGTGATGTCCATCTCTGGGTGTTCCCCCCGTGCAGAGGGACAGTGTCTCACCCTCCCAGCAGTGAAGCACCGCTTCGTGGGTCCACCTCCACAGCTCACTTGCTGATTCACCCTCGGTTAAGGCAAACCATGCCCCACCTTACTCTACCTACCTGTAAAATGGGTACAGAATAATCTGTTTCTGACGGGTTTTGTGAGAGAGGTTCAGCACTTGAAAAGCTTCTCTGGTGTTGACATTTCTGAACATCAGCACCCGTATCTCTCACTTGCCCATTTATAGAAATGCATATAATATTTGTCTCCAGCATATTAGCATCTGTGTGAGATATTTGTGCAGTAATTTACAAAGGTGCTGTGATAACACATGTACACATTTTAACAGGGTAGCGCTGAAAAATAAGCTTGAACTGGAACTGCGATTTTTTTCCTGCCCTTGCAAGAGGTTTGCAACCTTTCTTAATAATTTTTTTCTTTACTACATGGCAATGTTGAAATGTAATCTTTATTACTAAATGAATGACTGGTGTGGCTTAGGGCACAGACTAAAAACCATTTTCACATGAAGCCCAAGTATTGTTGCTGTTGCAGTTGTCCTGTTGTTTTATTAGCTCTGAACAATGTTGGACTACTCTCAAAATCTAATAATCTCCGTAAAGTGTCTTCCCTTGGTAGCATCTTTGATAATGGAGAGTAGATTCTAAAAATACAATAAAAGCATAAAAGAGAATATTACCATAACTGCTTACAAAAACTAGAAAAAAATGAACAAGTAAAAAAAAGGGAGACTCCATAGAAAGGAAAAAGAAGGAAAGATACTAAATGTTAGTTTTTAATCATTTTGTGTGTGTATTTATGATTTAATCTGCTAACAGCCATGTTAAGTACAGCATAGGATTTGGTGGATATTTCAGTGCCAGCTGCATACTCTTTTTTCTGAGGAGAAAGAGAGAGAATTAACCAAAAAATGTGATATGTTTTACTCAAGTTATTAGTTGAATTATAAACCCCCCATATTTTCTTTATTCCTAATGGCCATCAGTTGCAACAAACATATTTAAATGGAAAATGGTTGTTTTGAATATTATAACTGTTCTGTATATTCCTCTTATTAACTAAGCATCTTATGATCTCTGAAGAGCAGATATGGCCCTCGAGACAAAAGCATCTTTCCAGTGTGTGCGTGTGTGTGTGTGCGCGCGCATGCATGCGTACACGTCTGCCTATACATATATAGATATGCATCTGCACAATGCAAAGAGCTTCACAGGTTTATAACTGGAGAACAAACTCCCGTGGTTTTCATTTGATTTTTAAAAGCAGAAAATATGAATTCTGCCCTCAGAATGTCAGAATGTTACAGCTCTTGCTATGTAAGGAGAAGATATATTTTTTTAATTATAATCTTTTATACCAGTGACTTTTACATGAAGCAACATTCAGATGTTTTATGTTTCACATTTATTTAAACAATCATTGTCTCTCTCAAAATATTTTCCCTGAAACCTTATGTACAGGTAATAAAAACCTTGTATTGGAGCAGGTTCATCTGATAATAGCAATACAAGGTTGTCTGATTATGCCAAAATGATATTGGAGAAAGGAGATTTTATTAACTGACTTAGAATGAAATCCATAACATCTATGAGCTTTCTCCCTTCCAAATGGACCAAAAGCTTCATTAGAGAACAGAAACCTTTTTTTAAAGGATACATACTAGAATATAAAATACATTTAAATTGAAGCCTAGGGAACAAATGATAACTATTAAAATCCTTTGCCAGAAAGATATTCTTTAATTTTACTCTCCCCGCCACCCCCCCCCGCCATGTTAGCATCTTGATGCAACATCTACATGCTAACTCTTCAGGCAATTCACTCCCCTGTTTTAAGTAGTTTGAGAGGTAACCTCAGTTCACAGAGCATCCTAAGAGACAGGTTCAGTGCTGCTGGATGCCATACTTACATCTTTTCTTCTTGTGTCTTTGTATAGGTCAGTAGTACCTAGGTTCTGCCATCAACATTAGGCTTTTGAAACACTACTCTTCCCGGTGCTTTTGAGGTGCATTTCACCTCAGGAAAGTACTTGTTCCAGAAGGGATTTTTGCCTGGCGTGTTTCTGTGCAGGAGCAAAAAACCTGAGTGTTGTTAGCTATGTTCCTGTAGAAACAAGGTTTTTCATCCCTGTGTTTGCAAAGGCAGTTGCCCACTAGCTCTGGCAGTAACTTTTCTCCCTCTTTGACTGTCCACAGGATGACATGTCAGCGGGAGCTGTTGGTAGAGGATTGTAGATAGTCCTCTGCTTGCCTAATGGTTGCTTTTTGTAGGAGCATTTTGCCTCAGATTGGACTCTTTCTGGTTTTGTAAGGCAGACATTAGCAGAAAGAAGGCGCACACTGGGGAATGTCCTTCAGCCTTTCTTCCTTTGGCTCTGGCACATTCCCCTTTCCACCTCCCAGAAGGGAATCCAGCTTCCCCTTTAGAACCATTTGCAGGACTTCCCTTGCCCAATCTGAGGAGGAATCCCAGGTAGTTGGGAAGGCTTTTCCTGTGGCCACTTCACTCCAAGGTATTTGCCATTGTGCACAGCACATTTTCCAAGCAATGTTGCTTGTGGGTCTCATGTTAGGAAATGATTTTTTTAGCCTTAGCATAGGTACTTATTAAATTTTTATTTCAAAAGATGTTATTTGAAAAGATGAGAATAAGTGATTGTGTCCTATATATGAAAGGGCATTTTGCGTAAAAACAAACCCCAAAAGCCTTGTTACTGCTGCAGCAGTTTTAATGCAAGCATATTGGTCAAAGCATTCAAACACCTAACATTCTGCACTTCAGTGAACAACAGACTTCTCCCACAAAATGAGATATAAAAGCCCAGCATTTTAAAAAAATTAAGCCAATAAATTAGGGGAATCCATATTTAAAAATAAACAAACAAAAGTAAACAGCAAAACTTTGGCTTCAGTCTGTGGTGATTAAAATAAGGCCACTGTGGGGAAAATGCGTTGATCAATGGAGTGGAAATGGTTGTGTGTTGCTAGAACAGAAAACTTTGAAAAATGCTTTATTTTGAACATTGCAGTTATTTAAATCAGAAATAACTATCTTGTAATTGGCAAAAAATGAGATTAGAAGAAGAATTTTGCAAAACTGATGTTTTAAATTTGAGACTTCTTTTCTTGGGAGATATGCTATTCATTTCACATGATTTCTGACCTTGCTTAAATACTGAATTCTCAACAAATTCAACAAAATACCAGATTTTGCAGATGACACGCAATAAAGTATGAATATTGAATGCCTGCTGCAAAGGTAATTTATTTTAGAGAATTGAATTATTTTGATAAAAAGAAACCATTTTCAGCGGGAAAACAGTTGTTGTTTGTTGCTCAAAAAATGTATTTACTTTAACAAAACTTATTTTCTGTTACATAATGCAGTTCCTTCAATTTTGAGTCTTTCTATGTTGCCTTGCAAATATTTTGCTCACTTCTGGCTGTTAGATTTAGTACAGCCATACAGAGTTGCAGTATTACATATTTCCCTTACAGTCATTTCCAGGGCCTTATTCTATAGCTTCTGAATATACATTCAGCAACAAATTATATTTCCCACCTGATTAAGGCCTTCTGAAATGGGCTTTGTTGAACCCCCTCCCCTTGACAATACGGTAAGAGAATTCCTAAACTACTCGATCTGCCTAAATTTGTTTAGATACCTTTGGGTCCCCACTGTAAGAGGAAACAGCAGCGTCCATGCTTGCTTTACCGGACAAACCTTTTTTGAACCTCAGGAGCTAAGTTTGTCCTCACTGCTGCAGAGCTGCACTGTTTGAAGACAGGACTGTGCTCATTGAAGGGTTAAAGCCAGTTTTGAATTTGAGTTAATCCATATGCTAATCTATTTTAAATATCCCTGCATAACTACCAGCGTATTTTTAGCAGCGCAGTTTGTTGTTCCAGTTGCCAGCTATTTTTGATGACGCAACAAAACAGGGCAGAATATAGTTTTAAGGTTTATTTTGGCCTCTAACTTTAAAAAGGGCAAAATCCCCCCTTGTCCAAGGATATTTTTGATTTGAATGGTCTATACCTGCCCTCTGCAATCAGCCAATTATTGTAAGCAGTGTGATGGGCCCGAGGTATTAGTGCTGAGAACATTCCTGTTGTCCCTCGGGTTAGGGTTTGTTTTGCAATGATCACCCGTCCTGATTTGAAGATTGCATGACAAGACACTATTAAAGTAAGGGCAAGGAATTCAATTTCTCGATGTCATTTTGCCTGGCCTGGTTTTGAAAATAGGTCACTGTATGCTATCTGGATTTGTATATTATAACAGCACCTGCTAGCATTTTTGTAGTGAAGGGTCTAGCCATATTTTCATTATAAACCCCTATTTTCAGGGGTTTATAGACTGTAACTTGACCACAGAAAGAAGCTTCTATCTAAATGGTGGCATGCAAGGTCTTTTCTAAGGAGCATGTTTTTTTACCCCGCAAATCTCAACAGATACATGTTCAGCCATTTCTGTAGGAGTGAAAAATGAAAACGTATTTTCAGCTGCAACTTGGTACTGATAGTAGATTCCTTAAGAAAAAGCTACCATGCTATGTTTATCTTTTAATTAAAATGATATCTAAAAGAGCTGGATTTCTCATGCAAGTCTTAATAAGAATCTGAGTAAATATAGGTTATAACACTGGAGACTGGGCATGTATATTTTAATTATGCAAATCCACAGTAATAAATGCCCTTATATAAAGGAAGGATTTAACAGGGTCAAAACCTGGTTGTTTGAAAAGGCTGGTAAATAAATCATATGGATCTGAACATCAAGTTTATGTTTATATACTCGTTTACATCACTTTTTCCCATAATGTGGAATTGTTTCTGAGGGAGTCAGCATCACTCTGTGGCCTAATATTTTAAATGGTGAATAGATTCTCGCTTACACAACTGAATCAGCACAGCTGTGCAAATGTGTGTATTTAACACTGACTAAATGCTTCCACCTATACATTAAAAAATCCAAACTAAAGTCCCTTACTACCACTAACTGTAGGTTTTTGCAGAATAGCTGCAGAGGTGCATTTCATCACCTGCCACACACTTTCTAATGTGTTTTACTTTTTGTTTTTAATGCGAACAGGAGCAGTCAGGCAGCAAGAGAGCAAAATGAAACTTCTTCTAAAAAACAGATAATAAAATACGTTCGAGTAACATTAAAGGATTGTCTGAAGACTGCCAATGTAAGGAAATTCAGGGTTAATGCTGCGTTACTTCATTTTGAAGTCAACCCCATTGCGCCTGTTTATCGCAGGGGTCTTCAAACGGAGGGATCGCACGACGACGTGTCGGAGGCTGCTGCGGCACCCGGTGGGCTGAGCCCAGCGCGAAACTTTCAGGTGGCTGAATAACATTCGCAAATATTTTTTGGAGGAGAGGGGTGCCAGGGAGAGGAAGAGGAGGAGGACAGTCGTGGCCAGCATCGCTGGCTGCGGCCGTGCTGTGGGGTTCGATGCAGCACGGAAGAGAAAGGCGGATAAAACTCCAGTGCCTGGGACTGTGCCTCATTTTGGCTAGACATTAAGATTCCTAGAGGTATTATTTTTACCTAGTCCTCGAAATACCCACCGGTAAACCAAAATCCCCCATCCCCTGCAAAGCCAACAGTTTGCTACTTAAATGGGTTTAGACTTAATTTTAATGGAAGTGAAACATAGTCGATGGAGGCAAATTAAAACCATATAATTTTGTAATCTTAGTTTAGCTATAATTGCGGCAATAAAACAGTGGAAAGAATAATTGTGGAACATATGTTTGTGAGTGACATTATCTAGGTGACTTCCCTTTTACGGCAATGCGCTGCTGTCCTATTTGTCTCCCCCTCCCTATGCATTGGAATGACAAACCTGCGAGCCCGAAGTTAATGCTGATTGCGGCAGCTGCTTACACACCGAGTCGCCATGGCAACCGGGGACGTTGCCACGCAACCGTATTCTTTTAGGGACAGGGAAAATGCCCAAAGGCTTACTAAAAATACATGGAAGAGGGGGGGAAAGAAAAAAACCCTGAAATTTTCTTACTACTGTTAATGGGTATAAGGGACTGCGCTACCGCTTGAAAGCAGAGGTCACGCAAATAAAACCCCAGCCCTGACCTTTCAAAAATTGCTTGCCGTTGCTTGAAATCTCGAGCTTTATTGACAAAGATGACTTTTGATCGATTGTAAAATTGGTAGCTAACGCGCGGCAGCCCTCGCAGACTGCAAGATGCAGCGCCGGCCCATTGCTATTCTGGAGGGGTTGAAGGTCGGCCGAGAGCCATCAATGCCGTATTGATCAGCGGAGCTGAAAAATGCCCGTGTTTACAGCTCCTCGCACCGTGGGGCTGCGGCCCCAGCCTCCGGCGGGCTCCGCCGCCCCGGCACACGCCGCGGAGCACGCCGTCCTCCCAGCGAAAGTGACATCACTTCACTCAGCTCAGCTGTTTCTGCAGTTTTCTATAAATAGCTAGATAAAAAATTGAAGGCTGCTTTTGGAGAATTTAGCCAGCCAATCTTCTGATCGTCAGCAGACGAGACAGGCTGGGTTTTTTTTTTTTTACCCTACTAATATTGCACTGCAAATTCTTCCTCCTGGCATGTGGAGCTTGACCCTGAATAACCAAAAATTGTGAATGGTATACATGGCTGCATTCAGGATTGTCCTGCGATGGGTATTTTAATTCATCCTTCATTACTTCTCTAGCTGTTCAAAAGTGATCAGATAAGAGTGAGGGATAGAGGGAGGAGAGGGTCGGCGTTGCCACACGAGACGCGCGGGCCTGGCGTTATGCTGATGCGGCGTGTTTGCTGAGCTCAGTATCACCCCTACCTGCAGAAACCCCCACGTGCCAGGCTCCCGGGTGCCCCCCTGAATTAAACACACCATGCACTGGAGTCAGAGTTACACCAGGGCTCTCGTTGGTTGTAATAGTGGAGACAAAGTATTTGAAGGAAGCAATCAGAAAAGCAAACAAAAGCGCTGTTAATAAGCACACTTCCTATTTTTCCTTGATTCCAATTTTGCCACTCTATTTCTTAATTAACCCTCTAAGATAGCTGATGAAAGAAAAACATCATCTGCCTGGTCTGTAAATAACCTCTTGCTCGACAGTATTTTCTTCTGGAAACAGGAGCATTAAAAAGCTGCAAAACATAAACCAAAGTATTGAAACCGTCCAGATAAAAATGTGCATTCTGCAAGTTTTATGATGTTTTGGAGACTGTGGCAATTGTTTTGGAAAAAGAAGAGGAAAACAAACTTGTAAACATAAGAGATAACAACCGGTCCAGGCGGAGTAAAGCATGTCCTCTGCAGACTCCATCTGCAGGTAGCCATCATGGCGAGTTCCTGCTGCTCACTGTGCCTTTGCCATCCCTGGGTCACGTTCCTGGTGGGAAATGAGTGGGCATCAGAGAAGGGGAGAGTCTTGCACAGCCCATGAGCCTCGCTCAGCTCTTCAGCACTCCTGACCACAAGCTCAGCATCACACAGGATCAAGCCGCAACTGTCCTCATCCTTGTTGATTTGAACAGGGAGCTGAAAATGCTTGGCAACAGAAAAGATGAAAGTACTTGTTTTTCAGAAAAGTTAATGGCGCTAGAAATAGAAACCAGACAGTTCCTCGAAGGTGGGGAAGAGGGGACCAGCAGGTTTTCGCTCCTGACTGCAGTGCTGATTGCGGTGCAGTGGGTATTGCAAAGTGAAACACTCCGGCCTGCGTAGTATGAGGGATTAGAGCAGAGGACCATAATAACTCATGCTGCCCTCAGAATATGCATCTGTCCCTCAGCAATGGAAGTGTGAATGAATTGCAAAATGTATGTAAAATTACTGATGTATGGGACTTTAAAATACGTTTGTTCCATACAGAAGCTGATCTATAAATGATCCTGAATGTAAAATTCGGAGTCTGTTCTAGGGATGGAGATCAGTAAGGGTCGTATTCTTAAATATATTTTGAGTATCTGGGTGCACGTGATCCAAAACCAAGCTGCAGCTGTTTATTGAAATAGTTCTGCTAGGGTTAAAGTTTAGTCTTTTTGAATGGTCAATATTGATGCTCTGACTTGAGAGAGGAGAGGAAGAAGGAAAATGGCAGAATGAGAGAAATCCAATCGATCTTCTCTGCAGAGTAGTATTTGACCCATTGGTTGAGTGGAATGCAGATAAAACAGGCTAGAAGACACAAAAGAAATGAAACTTTAGAACTTGTTGAATTTAATTTGTTGCAGAGAAAACTAGCCGTTGAAAGATGGAGTTTAATTTTGCCCAGACATTTGTTAGAAAATTTATCCTACTTCCAGAACAACTACTGGCAAAGCATTACCACAGGAAAAAAAACCCCCAAACAAAAACCAATGACAGAGTTAAAATTATTTACTGGGGTAGAATTTAAAAAAAACGAATTCTCTTTTAAAATCATTTTATTTCTTTTTTTGCATATAAATGGATGTTGAACCCTTATAACTTGCTGATTTTTTCAGCAATATATTTTTTTTTCAATAACGTTCACCTTTTCCCATTATCATTAAATTCCATAACACATTTTAAATAGTGCTGTTTTTTAAACATATATCTTCCACTTTGAAATAAAGCACATATAACTGGGATTTTTGGTGCTGAATCAAGTTAGTGGTCTTCCTACTAAAAAAATCACCTGTTTGGTAAAGGCAGAATAGAGAGGGCTGAAAATAATTAAGACCTTTCTACATTCCTAAGCCTAGCATCATCTTGTCCTATTAGTCAATATAGCTGGTATGCATTGAATACTGAAAAGCCGGACAACTGTTTTTATTATCTTTGCCTGATCTCAAGCCAAACCCCTTCTGGGGACAACAGTCTTGACTCTGCATTCTGTGACCTTTTCAAAATCTCATATTGAAAATATGAGTGGATTAGCCAAATTTGTGAATCACAGGCCTGCTCACTAAGTCAACAAGAGCTTGCTTGCTAATTTCAATGGAAGCAGGAGCAAAACCAAAGTCAGATTGTGCTCCAGCAAAACTCCATTTGACTTCAGGTCAGGATAAAATTCATTCCCATCATCTTTATTGTCCTTTTATGTCTTTTTCCTGACGGACGGACAAGGAACTTTACTTTTTCTGAATCCTTTCCCAAGAAAGGAAAGGTCAGTCTAGCACTTTTATTTCTGAGCACACAAACGTCATCTGTGTAGGACCTCCTCTCAGTCTAGTGCTGGAAGGAGGAAAAAACGACTTATAGTGTGGGTGAGCACTGTTCGAGTATTTGCTGGTAGATCATACCTAGTGTTTGTTTGAGGAAGAGAGGAGGAGCACCCCAGGGAACAATTCCCCAGACTACCCTGAACTCCACTCACGTGCAAGACCCTTGAAAACACTGCTGGGCTCTGTGTTTTCCCTCTCCCTCCCTGGCAGGGCAGGCAAAGCAGTAGCCCTGTAAAGAAAAGGTCTGAGAAAGTGTGTCCTAAAACACTGTATGACAACACTTGCAAGGACAAGGGGATTCCCTCTGTTGTCTGTAATCTTCTCCTTGACTTTATTCTTTAAGGTATTTATTTTTATTCAGTGTGGTTTTCCCTTGCCACTCTAGTAACCAGACTTTGAGGATTTCCTCAACATTAGAGGCTGGCTGGATAGGAACAGGGTGTACCTGTGTGTGAACAGACACACACGGGGACCTCAGCAAACACGATGCTTTACAAGGCTGTTTACTAGTGGAGCTATAGACAGAGCAGCCACATTACTATTAAATATCTGTTCAGTATCTTACAACCAAAAACAATTGCCTGTTTAAGGCTGATTTTTTTTTTTTAAATGAGATGAAACCTTTCATAAAAATTCCTTCTTTATCATTTTGTATGTTTGCGTCAAAATATCTCAGGGCACAAAGCCCAGTGGAAAACCAACTTAAAAAAAAAAATCTTTGTAAGCGCTTTCATGACAGTGAACCATTAAATCTCCTGAGTAATGTAGGGAAGAGCTGGATCATGCATAGATTGCTCTTTACCCAGGATGCACCGTTGCCTGCAAGATTCTGAATAAAGAGACACACCTGCTAGCTAGCTGATAACACTCTGGGGTCATTTCATTGAAGAAACTGTCAGCCAGGAGGTATTTAAATAAAGCCACAGATGAATTCATGACCTGCACTACTGAGACTAAAAAAGAGGTGTTAAAGCAGAAAGAGAATGCAGATAAATGCACATTCCTTTGTATTGCAACAAAACTTCTCCATGTAAATCAACTGAATGGGAAAGAATGGGGAAAGAATGTGTTTCTCCGTACAGTAGCGGGGAAGTGAGATGGTTCAGCTGCACATCTGGCTACCAGCCAAAGCAGTCGTGTGCCATGCTTGTTTGCCTACTAGTGCTGCTTAGATTGGCAAATGCCCATGCAGTTTGAAGAGGGCAGGCGCATGACTGGATGGCTGCCAGTAAGTGTGCGGGACTGATGCCACTGCTGGACGCCATAGCCTGGTAGGAATGAGGAATACAAAGGCATTCAATAATCTGAATGTCCCTTTGCTTCAAGAGAGTGGTGCCAGGCAGCATTTAATGAGAGATTGCTTTGTTACAAAGTCCTCGACATCAAGTGGGCTGGTGAGCTCATTAACCTGACTGCAGCAAATAAAAAAGGCACACTCAGAAGACTCCCATGATAGCATACTCAATAGTGTAAGAGTCCTTTTGCTTCCTTTATGGTGATCCATTAGCAAGCAGCAGTGTAAACACCATAAAGCAAGCCAGTTTTCTGATTGTTCAACTAAAGTCTGTTTTCCCTTGGGGATTATGCCACCAGTTGATGCAGACACCCCCCTGCCCTTGTTATCTATTACATAATGACCTTCTGTGCAACGAAGGATTTTCCCATATTTCTTAGGAGTGCAACTGCAGCTAAGGAAACTACTGACAATTCACATCTCTGAAAGACAAAAGGCAAAGTTGTAGGGCACATCAGAAAACAAATAAACCACAAAGTGATGCCAAGGGGAATGGAAGATATGATTATGCTTACGTTTATGCAACTTCAGTTAGAACTTATGAAAATGCTACATATCTTGTCTGTGTCTCCTTTATTCCTGTTTACACAGGACTCCCTTTCGGTAGGAGAGGCAGCCCACCTTGCCTACCCAACTTGGTTCTCTGCGCTTTCCACGAATGCTGTTTGCCCTCAGGAAAATGCATTGTAAAGTAGTACTTCCCGAACAAGTGCCTACTGTGTCTCCATTCGAAACACAGCCCTTTGCTGATATACTAATCAAAGGAAAAAGAGGGAAGAAGCAAATCCCCAAAGAATTTCCCCTTTCAAAACAAAGGGGAAAATTCCTTGTTATAGTTATTCCATTTAATCAGCTGGAGCTACACTAGTGAAAATGTTTTTTTTCAACACCTAAAAAAGTCAAATTAAAATACCTGTGTTTAATCCCCAGGAATTGCAAAGGACTATTGCTTCCCCATAAGCACACAGTAAACAGAACTAGAAAAATAGCTAAACAAGGTCAATGATTTTTTAGTTTTTGGCAGGTAGGTGATCAGTATGGATCCAGTACACACTGGTAGTAACGATTTTTGGTTACTCAGTTGCTCAGTCAAGGTCCTATTACTCAAGTATCTGTCTGGCACAAAATAAAATTAAAAATCCCATTAGGCACTAATTAATACCCCTTTCAGAAGAATTACATACTAGTTACAGAGTCAAAATGTATTCTATTCTCAGTAATAAGATTGTTTTTAACTCTTTAACAAATTGCAGAATTCTTTAATGATTTTCAAGGTGCTGCCACCAATCAGATTCCATTATAGAATCAATTTAAAGTCCCCAAGTGGAAGTTACCGCACCACTGTTAGTATGTGAAATTGTGGAAAAAATACCAAAGGAAGTAATTAGGCTACCTCTTCCCGCCTTTATCTACCATATGACAAAATATTTAGTCTGAATTGTGTTTTGTCTGCAATGCCTAGGCAGTACTTCACATTTGTAATTAAAAGATATTTTGGTCTCTCTTTTCATATGTTGGTTCCCACCCTTCAGTCAGCAAAATGCTGTTTAACTGGTACAAACAACCTACAGTGGGTTGCTGCAGTCAATCAGGTGCAGCTTCTTCCAAACCCTTCAGAAACTGTGAAAGGGAAGCAAAGGAAATGGTCTTATACGCTTTTTGGAGATTTTGTGCTCTTAACATTCAGAAGTGGATGGAGAAGGCATGCTGGACTGTGTCCAGTGAAGGCCACCAAGATGGTCAGTGGGCTGGAGCACATCATGCATGAGGAGAGGCTGAGAGAACTGTGTTTGTTCAGTCTTAAGATGAAAAGGCTTTGGAGGGATCTTACTGTTGTCTACAGCTGCCTCATGGGAGAGCGTAGAGAAGATGTAGTCAGCCTCTCTCTGAAGGTGCACAGGGGTAGCACAGGATGCAGCAGATGCAGGCTGGGACATGGGGGAGTCCTGTTAGATATGAGGGTGGCTTTTGCATCTTTTTCACCATGAGGGTGGTTATAAATTTCAGCAAGTTGTCCAGGAAGGTGGAATTGCTATCCTCGGAGACATTAAAAACTCAGCTAGAAAAGACCATGAGCAACCTGATCTCATTGAACCTGCCTCAAGCACAGGGTCCCGCTGGGTGTCCTTCAGAACTCCTTTT
Source organism: Haliaeetus leucocephalus (assembly GCF_000737465.1). Taxonomy (NCBI): domain Eukaryota; kingdom Metazoa; phylum Chordata; class Aves; order Accipitriformes; family Accipitridae; genus Haliaeetus; species Haliaeetus leucocephalus. Next base: position 717,746 of record NW_010973294.1, read on the forward strand.
CAGCCTAAATTATTCCTTGGTTCTGTGGCTGGTCTCGGGGGAACGTTGGTCAGGCAGAAACTGAGATCCCAGTGAAGGACCAGCTGTTGTGCAGGATTGACCAGGAACAAAGAAAGATGGCACCACGGGGCTGCTCTGCTACACAAGTCCACAGAACCATAGCTCTGGGAGGATGCTGTGTTTGTGGTATTTCACAGTGCAGTTCCACCTGTGGCAGCAAGTCCTTCACACTCACAAAAAAGGTCACTAAATGCAGGCAGCAATAGCACCTTGTCACTACAGTACCAAACACTTGCATGTGAATTTTTTATTTGAATCATGCAATGCCTGAACCAAAGGCAGTCCTTGAACTGCAGACTCCTGGTGAGAGGACATTGCCAGTGATTTAACCTGACAGTGTGCTGAGATGAAAATCACTAGATCTGCAAGCACTCATAATCATGCCTTAAGCACAATGCTGGAAAAGAACAAAAGGAGTGGAAATGTAAGAGACTCAGGGCCACCGCGGTAACTTTGAACTGAACACTGTAGCAGAACGTAGCTCTCTTTCCTTTTTATGCAGCAACTTGGGCTGGTGTTGAGAACAGTAAGGGAAAGACTATGATGAAGTTGGGCCAACTGCTGACAAACTAGAGGACAACAGGGAAGAAACTATCTCAAGCTACCTCAACAGCAGAGGGTTGCTCTGGGAACTGCTGCATGGCACCTGACCTGTAACAAAGTTTGAAAGCTGGGGGAAGCGACCAAGATAAGCTTTAAGAAAACCAAACTAGAATCATCATATTAAATACTACCAGTGCAACCTTTAGCCCAGCTATAGAAAACAAACAGACTAACAAGCATTATCACTTTCGGCAAGCAGGATAAGGGCAGGTATTAAGCACAGCTGGATTAGACCCAAGATTACATATTTTCCTCTCCATTCTCTTGGTGCTGTTACATGAATCTCTCTCCTTCAGGCTTGAACAAGATTATGTTGCAAAGCACCCTATGCAGTTCCTCTGAAAAGTAACATGGATGTTTGACTATGCCAAGATAACAATTGCAGTCATAATGGTAAAAGTCTGATTCACACATGCATTTGGGAAACTGCTTCAGACAGCCCCAAGAGTAGAGGGGGAAATCCTCATTGCTGCAGAGTGTGCTGCTTTTAGCTCCTTTGGCTGCCTTTCCTTCTGTCTTCAAGGCACATTCAATTATTTTGACCTTGCTGAGACAGGAGTGAAGATGACTGCCTGCTTGGTTTAAAGCTGGACAAAGCATTTTGAGAGAAGGGAGGAAAGGATAAACAGGAAGGTTCAAGAGTCATTCTAGCAAGGCAGGGCTTGTTTCTCAGATGTTTGATGGACCAGGGCTAGTAAATGAGCAAAGAACTCTTTAACCTGTCTTACAAAATGTTGATTCCTTTTTCTCCATGTTGTTTACCTTGCCAACTAACATGATCTCACAGAAAGCAGTAAAAGCATTGCTGTCTAGGAGCATCCCACAGCATCACTTGTGTTGGGCCAATGGGCACTGCCTTTTAAGCCTTTCATTCTCCAAAAAATACTTTTAAAGGTGGCTATATGACTTGGTAGAGCTTTATGACGAAATGTTCCTAGGGTAGCAGCTCAACTCACAGTTCTGCTCTTGTCCAAAGAATTGCCAGACTTTTTAACCAGTGCCTACAAACCAATAAATAATTCTCTTCATGAGAAGTGGAACTTTCCTCCATGTAAATCCTGCTCTGATGCCAGGCTGACTGCTGGACAGAGGCAGTACAAGTTCATGGGATACTTTCAGCTATCTTAGGTTACTGGACCATATAATGTCAGCATTGAGCAGTGCAGAGGACCTATCTAAAGCTAGTGGACAAGGTTCAAAAAGGGTCAGGGTATAATATCTTCCTGTGCTGCCTAGACACTGTGATACGTGTGATTCCTGCAGCTTCATCCACAAGACTGAAGGTATCCTTGTGAATTCTGTATGTGTGCTGGTTCTGCTCTGGGAATTTAATAGCACTTGCTGGCTGTTCGGTTATAAAACAATGTAGGAACAGCAGCACTCCTCCACTCTACAGTGTTGCCTATTTTGAGATTCCTACTTGGACCAGCAATACGTGCTGAATGGTGTAAAGAGTTGAGAAAGATCATTCTCAAAGGCAGCCTGAGCTCAGACTATTTTAGCGAGCACAGGTAGCCTCTGCCCTTGTTAGCAGGGTGGTTTCCGATAGGGTTTTCAGAAGTCCGGGAGAGTACTACTATAAACACAGTGTACATTTTGTATGTGAACAGACCAACATTATTCAGATAGATATTTCCTCTGGCCCAGGTGCATTGAATCATTGAAAGGACAGAGAGTCAGCCAGCTGTTTCAGAAAAAAACCTTGTCCTTGCCACAGTAGTTTTGGGTTTTTTTTCTTTGTTTTTTTCTTTTTGCAAGTAGAAAAGAGTGACAGCCTTGATTTTCCTAGCCTTAAAGTGCTGAAAAAGCTAGTGTGATAATTTATCATGTTTTTCTTTTGTCTTGCCCTTCTGTCCCTCCTGATGTTTTAGATGTTTACTCCCTTTGACCCCAAATATACAGACCCACTTCATGCTCCCAAAACTTCCAGACAGAACCTGAAGACCCTTGCACTCCAAATATCAGCAAGCTCTCCCTGTTTAACCATTTGGATTTCCCACGTGTGTGATCCTAGAGCCTCCTTCAACACTTGGGCCAATACGTATGCACCATGGAGGAAGGAAGGAGTACACTATGCCTGCAAGAGCTTTTCACAGACGCTCAAGAGCTTCAATGGCAGGGGCTCTTGAAGTACAATAGATGGGTAGGACAGAGTGAGAAGCAGAATAGTGGCTATAATAATTCTCTTTTTTTGAGTAGTCAGTGAGTTTTTTATAATTCTATGGTTATTTAAAAGATCACATGAGCTGAGAAGTTATTTAATATATACATAACCTGTCTTGATAGTTAATTTCCAGACACACATTTCACAAACTTTAACTGAATTTTTTCTTCATCTTATATAAGTTTGCTTAAGATAATTAAGTTTTGGATAGTGTAGGACAATATTCTGATAAAGGAGATTTTTTTTTTCCTCTTACATTTTGCATCAAGTAAGGTGAGCATTAAACGTTTTTATTTTGCGCAGTATAAAATTCATTCTGCAGCAGTGGCTGGTGGAGGAGACTGAAGACAGGTGAACAGCGTTTGCTCAATTCTAAGTAGGCGCTATAGGATAGCTTCTTAAAACATAGACCAAATAGGTGATGTTTATCTTTTTCTTTAACTATTATGCCATATCTTTAAAAAGAGGGCAGAGGAGATAGGTCTCATAGTTTCCAATCATAGGAGAAGCCTAATTTTGACCTTCCTAATGCCTTTTATGGAAGGAAAAGCTTAAAACTCCTTGTGACCTAGGATAATTTCCTCCCAGGTCTACATGTTAGTAGTCACGAAGGTCACTAATTTCTGGCATCATGAAGCACCTAGCACATGTGAGCGTAACCCCAAAGTCTTTATTTTTCTGTCTTCTATGCTTGTAGAATAGAAAGAAAAAGCAAATCTTCACCAATATAACCTCAATTCTTTTCTTTCTCTAGCTTCAACTGGCAAAAAGAAGTGGACCTGGTGTGACTGCAGCTTCTTTCACAGCCTCCAAGGGCAGAGGGGACACTGACTACTCTGGCATGAGAAGGTACAGTGGGACACTGGGGCCCAGCTACCTTGGAAAACCAGGGTGGTTTTTTATATCCAAAGAAGCTAAGGTTAGCCTGTTTGCCTAATATGAGTTTTGGGATTTTTTTTTTTTGTGACTGTGTCAAGAATCACAGGATTTTCTGCAGTATTTTGAATCTTGCCTGATGGCACTGATTAGTGGCTGGAGATGCTGGTTCATGTCACGTGTTTGGTTTTATGTCTTGTCTGGAGTTGTCCCTCCACGCCATGGAAACACATTACTGAGAACTGCTGGAAACACCAACTTTCACCCTCAGACAGGTCATTCTTGGCCTATTTGAATTGTTGTCATCTTCAAGCACAAGACCAGCTGCCAACATGCTCTTTGAAGTAGTAAAACTTCTTCATAGCCTTATAAGTCTGTTCAAGAAAGCCTAGAAGTGACAATATTCAGATAATTATTTTCCCAAATCCGGAGATAGTTGTCAAGGCAGGCAGAGAAGTGAATTTCTGTCTGGAAAATATTGTTTACCCCCCTTGCCTCCCATTCCCTAATGTCCTCAGATGACAGCAAGCCAGGTATTGATAAAACAATCAGGGTCAACACCATTAACAACAGGGCACTGTGTTAAAGAATTCATATCAAATTCTGGCCCCACATCTGTTTAAATACCAGGGATGAGCTTATTGTGATCCTCCTCCTAAAGCAAAGATTTTTGTGATAAGGATAATTTGAATCTGAATTTTGGTTTTTGTCCCTCGGACGAACCTTCCAGTGGTGTGTTGTTCGAATTGAGATCTGAATGCAGATAGAAAGGTTTGGTCCTCTGCTGTTAATGCAGCAGTTAAAAAAGCATAGGTTTCCCAAAAGCTGGCACAAAATATGTAGGAGGTGGTGTTAAAAATAGAAAAGTAGGAGTGGTAACCAACTATGAAATTAGCAAAAGAAGAGAATAACTGTAAATAAAAATGTACAACGTTATTTTTCTGAGCACTCTGCTAAGCAAAGCGGGGAGGCTGGAGAGGCCCGGTGTAGCTGTGAGTCAGGAGCAGCAGCTGCGTCCTGCAGCCGGGCTGCAGCCCCTCTCCCCTTCCAGCCATCCCACCACTCCATCCCATCACCTGTGCCTGCCACAAGCACGGCTCCGACTTCGGCAAAGTAGGAAAATAGATTTTACTGTCCCCCAACTACTCTGCTCACCGCTTGCCACCCGATTTTGAGGCTCCCGGTTGCCTGGGAAACATAACCGGGTGTTGCTGTGGAAACCCAGCTTTGCTGACCACCGAGTTTCCCTGCCGCCGGGCGAGGACATGGGCGCCCTCCGCATCCGCCTGCGCTAGCAAGGGGCAGGAGGTGGCTTTCCCACCCGCGCTGTCGATAAAGTTGCAAACCAGCGTTAATAGCTTTTACTTTCACTTATTTAAGCCTCCTCTGCTGTGACTTTTGGAGGGAGGAAAAATGAGGATAATCCTTTCAGGTAATAGATTAGAGGAACAAGTCGCAGTAGGAGGAGGCATTTGTTTATTTAGTTGCTTTAGAAAAGTTTCTAAGACTTTTTGTGCACAAATTACTTGGAAAAAATGAACGTCAAAGCCTCACAAAATGTACAATCTCACATTGCATTAATGTACACTTTTTGAAGTTAATATAGCCATTCCTTTGCTATTAATGTTCCTGTGTACTCTGTTGGCTTAAACTGTTCATCTCATAACGAACATATGCTGTCAGTACAAGCAATAGCTGCTACAGCATGCATTAACTCCTTGTTTCCAAGGCCCATGTCAGGTAGAAATAGCATTGACCGTGTTTAACCCTGGTTCCATATTTTGGGGCAAAAGGGGTTAAGAAATATCCAAAATAGAATGCTGTAAATTCCTTGATGGCCTCTGCTGGCTTTGGAAACAGAGGGAGAATAGTGCAGCGGCTAATTTTTCTTTCTCTTTTAAGTAACGAATTGAAAAAAAAACCTATTACAGCTCACATTGACATCAAGGAAATAATAGTAATGCTACTTTGCCCTTATATGGCAGCTTTTATCCCAAGTTTACAAAGGAATTTTCAGGCATTAATGGTGTACCACTTTATTCTCTGTTGGCAAGATGGTCACATGGCGGTGTGGGAGCTGAGGAGACATAAGGCGATTCATAGGTGGTGGGACACTAATGCAGATTTTAGGAAGCGATGCAACCTACTGACAGCAGCTCTACGGCTAAATCATGTTTAAGATAAAATAGTCTGTCTAATCTATCACTGCCGTGGTTTGCTGCAGTAGAAAGGGATGAAATCTCCTCTGTAGTCCATTGATTCTACTGCAGATGCTACAGTGAAGGAAACCGAGTTCAGGCTGGTTTAGTGATATCTCTCGATCTATTTACTTTAGCAGATGCTGGTGTTGTTTTTGTTGTTTTGTTGTTTTTGTTAACAATACTTAAAAATACATGTAAAAATCTGTAGGACTTCTGGTATATGTACTTGTGTTCACTGAAGGCAATAATAGAGTAAAAATGCAGAATATCTTGAATAATAGTCCTGTTTTTTTACACTTTTAGAGCTTCCAAAATATTCTGTGCTTGAGCTTACTCAAAGAGAGAAATTTTGGCAAGTCAGGGAAAATCTGTCTCTCTCTTCTCCTCTTTTTTTTTTTTTTAATTGGAAAAAGTACTTTTTTCTCACTGTAATAAATTCTCACAAATTTGATTTTCAAGTGAGGAAAGGAAAAGAAGGTTGATCTTTGCTACTGGAAAAGTGACATATAAGTAGCCCCTGTTTTAAAATGCACCCGTGTCCAATTTATAAACAGCCGGTGCTCTGGAGACATCTCCTAAGTGACTTTATGGACGTAGAGAATGTTATCCGAGGCTCACAGGAAACCCTGCCCTATCTGTAACAAATATAAATCAGAGAAGCTCTGATGAAATCTATGGAGCTACATCAATTTACACAGGCTGAAAATCGTGCTCAACTGTTCCCAGACAAACAAAGGCATGCAATTCCCCATTTGCCTCCACAAAGGCAGATGCTTTACCTCCTTACCTGCTCCATTTGCTTTAATGAGGTGTTCACAGCAAAGCGTAAATGGTACCATTTAGACGTCAACATTAAGCATGGCGATGTTTTAAGAGTAGCACTTAAGGAAATTAAATGCGTAATCTGAGCTAATGTGAATGGTGTATGACTGTTGTTTAAATAAAGTTAAAATGGACAAAGTAAAACTCTCTCAAGTGCCCCTAAGGAAGGTGTGTGAGTTATGGCATAATCTTGGTACACTGGAAATTTATCCATTCAGATTTTTAACAAGAAAACAGATGACTGAGAGGACGATGTCTGTGCCATGGCATTAGCTGTTACAACATTAGTATTTGATATGCAAAAAGCTAAAGGTGTGAAAATACTGTATGTTATGGAAATGCAACTTTTGGGGAGGGACTGTGGCTGTCCTGTGTGTGCAAGGAGACAAGGAGGTGCTCTGCTTTGTGCCCGTTTCATTCCCTCTGTCCCCACATATTACAAATGTAAGTAGCAGAGACATGATTTGGTAGATTTACCCCAGTGATGTACGCAGTGTCGTTAACTGCACTGGAATTATTCTAGATTTACTTCTCTGTGAAACCAGAATCGGGACTAGCTAATTTAGCTTAGTGCGCTGATATGAAATGCAAAGTGAAAATGTCATCATTTGTGTTTCTTCTTGTACCAAAAAACCCGCTGGAGGCCTTTTAGGGAAGGAAATGTTAGTAGTAGCAACATAGCATGCATATATATATATATATATAAAATTTTCCATATATTGGCTTTAAAACTGTTTTTAGGAACTGATAAGGCATACCTCTGGTTACTGGCTAATCATGTTTATGAGGTCCAACTTCTGATTTTTTGTGTGTGTGTATATTAACCTGAGGACAAAGTTAGAGCCTTTGCTAGACTCAACAAAGCCCTGTATTCATGGGGAAAGCATTATCACAGATAAAAAAAAGTACCTGATTTTAAATCATTTTCAGACCTTTCTACTACCCTTAGGTTAAAAAAAAAAAAGAAAAAGCAATGAATAAATTAGTAGCCACATCTTCGTTCCAACAACCTGATTTCAATAGTATCGTAATAAAAGGACAAAGGTCATAGATTAAAGTATTGTAATGGAAATACAAAATCTATATCTGCTCATAGGTATAGGGCTGTATTTTTAAAGATATTGCTACTTGTAATGATTATAATTTGAGCCTAGTGTCACTAATAAGAAAATAGTTCTTTTTCATTCTGATTCAAGAAGCAATATTTACAAGTGTGCATGTGTATAAGTATAAATAAGCAGTTAACAATTGCACCGAGAATATCTGCATGGAGTTCTGGGTCAGCCATAGTACTGTTTGTCTAATGCTCTTATCAAGACACCTGTTACAATTTAATTTTTTTTCTCTTTCTCTTAGTAGGGGGCAAGTAATAGACTCAGGATGTGGCTAGAATAGGAAAAAAGGAATATTATTTTCCTGTTTTCTGCCAATATGTTAAAAGGCATCAAATTTATTATTCATAAAATGTCAAAAGTATCCATAATGCTTTGCCTAAAATCACAGAGAATAATGCAGCTCAAACCTACCAAAGTCTGGCATCCAGAGTCCTCCATCCTAAATAAACAATCCTGTTATACACGGTGAGAGACCCCAAAGTGGCTTCTGCATCAATAAGTGCAGAAACTTAATCTCTCCCTCCACAGAGAACAGATAGAATAATTTCCTACAACTTGAATATGAGCAGTTGTCTTCCTTATGCCTACTGTCCCTCAAAGTTAGGGGCAAAAATGCATGGAGGAGGCTGTCACAAATATCAGATGTATTAAACTTTTGTCTGCAGTATTTTACATGCGGTTATTTAAAGGGAGATCAATAATAGTTTCATCTCTCACTCTCCCCCACCCCATTAAAACTGTTTCACATATGGTTGAGGATCCATGCAAAAATAACTGACATTCCCTCTACCTAATGTGATAGTACATAACAAGGAAAAAAAATTCATTTAAATTCTGTCATTTCCTAACAAAAAACTTAACAAGCAGTTCACAGTGCCAAGGCAATGCTGTAGGACGCTTTTTCACCAGAGCAGAACAGCGATAAAGAAACACCTGAAGGACACCAGAGCTTTGCGTTCAGGGAATCTGTTCTGTACTGCACATCAGGCGACAGATCTGGGGGACATGAGAACATGCTTTGGTGAGAGGGCTCTTCTTGTCATCGCCTGGGTATGCAAACGCTCGCAATCCCGCTCTACTGAACGTCAGCTATCCTGCTGCCAGCTGGGGGACAGCGGAGAGAAGAGCAGCCTTGGGCCTTCCAGGTTGTTTTCAGGCGTAGGAGTAGAGCCCTGGCTCCTGTCGTGTTGTGGTCACTCCTGGTTCTCTGCCCTGAACGTCCCTCACTGAAGTAACGAGTTTGAGAGCAGAGATATATAAACTACGGTGTTTGGGTACCATTAGTGGCACACAGGCTGCTTCAAAGCCATAGATCCTCTACCTGTAGAGACAATTGGTCCTCCTGAGCACGCACAGGACACGGGAGCTGCTGCTGGCAGTGGCTCCCAAAGTAGCTCAGCTTGGGAATGCCTGATCTGGTGCACAGCAGAGGTGCACGACCTCTGCAGGTCTGCGTCCACCTTTGCTCTTGGGCTCTCCAGTCTCCTGTCACTAACAGGACTGATCCCTTACTCCGAAGTGCTGCCTTAGCAAAGCAGCTCCTCATTTGTCCTGATTTGTTTGGAGAGGGAAGGTGGGCAGAGCCCCTTCACCTTCCCGCTCCTGGAGGCCAAGGTGGAAGAATGGCAGTGAGCAAGGAGCTGGAAGGTGGGAGGGAGGGAGGAAGGGGCTGTTTCTCTTCCTGGCTACAAGACTGTTTTGCCTTTGTGGAACTGCCTTGCCGGTGACAAGAGAGGAGCCCTGACTTAGAGATTAAAGGTGGAAACCATAAATCGGGCTTATACGACCTTTTCCTGGGAACAAGCCATCTCGGAGTAAGAGGCTGCTCTAAATGGACGCGTGTCGATGGCAGGGTGCGATGCCCAGACGAGGCATACGTCGCGCTGGTGTTCAGGCGATGGTTGTTTTAGCCTCTGTCTTTACTGGCCTCTCGTGAGCCAATCGAGCTACTTTATGATCCACAGCTATAATTTGGCCTCCTATGCCCTCCTAAATGTACCTTGGGATAAATACATTCTGGAGATCACAGAAAGTCACAAATTTGTGTGGTAGCAGCTGGGTCTGTCTTTCTTGTCTTCATGCATCTCATGATTTTCAAAGCTAAGCAGATTTGGGCCTCATTAATGCTTGAATACATAAAAAAAAAGGATATTGCTCATAGTACAAGCTGCAGCCAGCTATTTTCTACAATACATCAGTATGTATAGCTTTGTAATTTTTAGAGAACAGTGTTTTGCACAGTGGTATTTAATTTGAAAATATATACAACTCTTCAGGCTCCCTTAAACAGAGGGCCTGGCCCTTCAAACAAAACTATTAAAGAGATGTTTCCAAAGAGCTAGCACTTCTTCTGGGTTTATGTAAGGGAAACGGAGATGTTTTGGGGTTTTTGTTCACAAATGCGGTTCACACTGCATGAGTTCAAACTCTTTCAGAGCAAGAGAAACGCGCTGCGTTCATTTACCATTTCTTCGCACAAAGGAACCTCCAGTTGGAGGATTTCTCACATCAGTGCAGAAGACACAAATCGGAGTGTGTGCACGTGTGCGTGTGTGCACATGTTTTAAAGGAAAACTGGATTTTTCCATAGAAGCTCCTGCAGTAAACCAGTGCTGTGCTCTGTGCCCTGCTTTGCCTCATCCTTCTGTGCAACCACAGAATTCAGAGACGGAAAACAACCTGCACATCATTTTTGGTGTGTTTCTCTCCTGGTGTCATTCTGTTCTTTGCACTGTACTTCTCAGGTTTTCCCATTTGTTTTTAAGTAGCTTGTGGATATGGCTTCTCCTTCTTCCCTTGGGATACTATTCCACAATCTAATGGTTCTCAAAATTAGAATTTTTCCTCCATCCCAGGTGTAAGACTTTGTTTATACAGCGCTGAATTCACACAGTAATGTGCATGGTGCAGATGTTTCACATGGGGACATTTATGTGAAGTGCTTCCATTGAAAAATGGGGATAAAACCAAAAAACCTTATTAAGTGAATTTACAATATATGATGTGTAAACATGCTTTTATTTTGCAATTTCACTACAAAATTAGCGACACATACAACTGTAATACTGTATTGCTGCATAAAAACTAATTACCAAGAATTGTATTTTTCCAAAGCTTAGGATCACAGTAAATTAATTAAAATTCTTCATACAAAAGAAGGAATTTCATAATAAGTTTTTACAAAATATATGTGTAGTGCATTTCAACCTTTTAAAATTTGTGACTGTAACATGGGCTTTTTTTCTTTTTCTGCATTTTTAATAAGGTGGCAATGGAGATCTATCAAGTCCATAGCATATATCACTGTTTTTATTCAAGAATTCTTGTGAAAATAAAGCACTTCCTTTATTCACAAAAATCATAATTGCAACATACATAAAACCTGTCAAAGCTCCAATTTCCAATATTCTAATGAATATCAAAAGAGTCCAGCATTTCTGACTTTGACAAATTGCAAATGAGGTTTTATTCATTAAGAGGGCTGCTAATGTTTATTTAAATGCAATTTACTGTTGCATTATTGATTAGCTACTGCAAAATTATCTTACAAGGAGCACGTGTAGCAAGAAGATTTCAGGTTGAGAAAGGATTTATCTAGGGAAGGCCTGTAGGCTTGATTTAGGCCCCAGGACATGAGAGTTTTAATTTATCTGGAAAGAAAGGCCTGGTGGAAGGTTTGCTTTGTTTGCATTTAGACAGCAGATGAAAGGGGTTTTGATGTTGAGCTGGGAGAAAATGGCTGCCACTCTTGTTATTCACAGAGAGAATTGAGCAAAAGAAAAAAATCTATTATAGGGGCCAAGATAAAAAAGTCTCTTCCCGCCCGTCCCCCGTCCCCCCCCATATTCAGCATCAGGCTATATGTGGCTTGTTATTCTCCAAAGGAGAAATAATAAAGAAAATGTTGCTTGTTATCTAAAATCTCTTTTAAAAAATCCATATTGCATTTATTATTGAGCCCTCACTTCTTCTTTCAGTGCCATAAAACTCAAGCAAGGTTGCTGTATCTGACCTGAGAGTCCGAATTAAATCTGGGCCTATATATTTTAATGAAAACCAAATGTACAATGTTTTTAGTGTTTACCCAACATAAAGAAACACTTTCTGGCAATGTCTCATAGAACTAATTGATAACAGCTCGAAGTGCTGGAGAGTGATATGGAGCCTCTTTGCAGCACTTGTTTTAGCACTGGTTTTGTCTACAAGAATCAATTAGTCATGTAAACCACGAGTGTGAATCCTATCCTTCCTGAGGGGTACTGCTGCAAGATTAAATAGGACTCACACAAACGCATAGCAGTGATAGAGATTTGAGAAATTGAGGGTAGTCACCCCATTGATCTAACGAACAGAAGCCTGTGAATGCAAACAATGCCATCAGATCAGGTGGAATCCGGTGAGGGGGCGGCTTCTAGTCCTGGAATAAATTATTTTAAATTTCCAACTTGGAGAAAATGTGTTCAGCAGAGCAACATGCTGCTTCAAAAGGCATAGTTCAAGTACACAATATCAGGACCTGAATGTTCTTTTCTGGACTCATTACAACCTGACAGGGCTTTTCATTTCAAATGACAATCAGGAAAACTTGGAAAGCTCTCAACCAATTGCAAGGAGGAAGAATGATCCTACTGAAATTAAATCTGAAACTCAAATATTACACCAAGACCTTTCAACTTGCTCATTATTCCATTAAACCAACTGTAAAGGCACCATTCTTCATCTGAAATGAGTTTAGAAAAACTTTCATTGTGTGACTTGGTCCACAAATGAGAGTGACAGGAGCAGAATGATATTTTCCTTTGGGGTTTATACCTTTAGTGACTCTGATGATGATGACTAAGTATCAGTTCTGACAAGCTGAAGGTTAATTACTTACTCTGTGTTTCAGGTCTGTCAGGGCAGAATATCAGCATCGATTTATTTACCAAAAGTCACGAGTATTTGGTATTTACTTTGGACATAGAGAACCATTGTTCTAAAGACCCGTTGTCTGTCTTCTGCTGGCCCGCAAATGCTCCTCTGCTTCCCATTTCTGCCTCATTTAAACTTCCCTCCTTTCCTCAACTTTCAAGGATCTCTTTGTACTTTTCCTCTTTACCTTTGGTTCTTCGCAAGCAGTAAAATACTTCACATCACATCAGTGAAGATCATGAGCAATTAGGTTGAGATAGAAAGCAAAGTAGATGGTGTAATTTTGAGATGAATGAATGCATGCATCGTGGTCCATTAGAAAATACAGAAACCTTAAATCACATTGTTAATGAAAAAATCTTAAAAAATCAGGTAGGTGACAAAAGTGTTTCCCCATGAATGTGACATATTTGGATTATTAACTTCAAATGCTAAGGAAAACAGATTAGGTGGTGGTGCTGCTGCTACAAAAAGGAAAGGGATGTCTGAAATATTGCAAATGAAGCATTGCTTGGTAAACTAGGTCCGGCCTTCTCAGGCTTTTCCAATTTCTAATTACTTTGCAGACCACAATTAAAATGGAAACAAAAGTTATGGGAGAAGGAGTCTACTTATATCACATATCTTTACAGATCTCTGGAGCCTTCCTTAGCAGCAGTGCTCACACCTTCTTTCTGACCCTGTCCTTCATGTGTCCCCATATCCGTCTGTCTCCTCTCTTTTGTCAACACTTAGGTTCCCTCTCACTCTTTTGTGGTTCTTCTTCCTGCTCTTCTCAGAGATCCTATCCATCCTTCATACCTACCTGTGTTTAGTTTGACTTTATTTGGGTGCAGTTAATTAAGCCTGGATTTCACATGGGTCCCATTGCAAACAGGCATTGGAATTCCACTACCATCGTATGACTAGAGCCACTTAAACATGGATGCAGTGTCCCATTTCCTTCTTGTAGTCTCTAGCATCCTGTTTGTTTACTGAGACTATATATAGAGCTGCTTTTCTGTTTCCAGAAAAAAATTCCTTTGCATACATTATCTATCCATAAATTCTCTTCTTGGCTGTGTAGAATCCTACAGCTACAGCTGGAGTCAAGTTATGCTGAGATCCCTGATCAAAACATGCATACTTTAAAAGAAACATCACTCATTGGGAATTTGCTCTGATGTTGTCTGCGACAAACATTTAGGGACTATTTTGTTTTCCGTATATCTGACTTTATGTTAGAATCCAAATTTCCAAATTTTGTATATTTCATTCATTAATAACAGTACTGAAAAATGCCTTCTATCCAACTACCAGGTCATAAAATTTGTTATTCTTTTCCTTCACATTCTTAGTACCCCCAACCTTTAACAGGAATGTTCTTCTATTTCTTTAAAAGCTTGATGATTACCCCCGTATCTACTCAAGTCCAGGGCTTGAAAACAAATCTTGTTTCTTAACTTCTTTCCCCAGCATCTTTGTTCCAAAGACAAAGGAGAACTTCTCTAATGTCATCTTCTAAGCCAAAAGGAGTGTCAAACAAAACAACATTCTGTATAAAATCAAGAAGCAGCTTGACATCCCTATAAGACCTTGGGGAAAAATGCTACTCGTATATGTTGAGTCTCAGTGCTTTGTTCTGAGTAATTTACCTCGAGGATTTGACATAATAGGCATATGAAAAACTTGGTAGAAGGAGTAAAAACAGAAGGACTCTACGATACAAGGGTATAGAAATGTAGGAAAAACAATTGTACTGGTGGAGCATTGGTCCTGTTCATAAAGAACAGCTTAGAGTCAGATCAGATAAATAAGCCAAGTACTATCACCATCTAATTCAGGATACCTATGCTAGGCCTATGCTACAGAGGAAAAGTATAGCATTAAGACTATACTATCTATCTGTGGTGGGTTGACCCTGGCTGGATGCCAGGTGCCCACCAAAGCCACTCTATCACTCCCCTCCTCAGCTGGACAGGAGAGAGAAAATATAATGAAAAGCTCATGGGTTGAGATAAGGACAGGGAGATCACTTAGCAATTGCTGTCACGGGCAAAACAGACTCAACTTGGAGAAAATTAATTTAATTTATTACCAATCAAATCAGTGTAGGATAATGAGAAATAAAACCAAATCTTAAAAACACTTTCCCCCGACCCCTCCCTTCTTCCCAGGCAAAACTTCACTCCCGATTTCTCTACCTCCTCCCCCCCGAACAGCGCAGGGGGATGGGGAATGAGGGTTGTGGTCAGGTCATCACATGTTGTATCTGCAGCTGCTTCCTCCTTAGGGGCAGGACTCCTCACTCGTCCCCTGCTCCAGCCTGGGATCCCTCCCACGGGAGACAGTCCTCCTTGAACTTCTCCAACGTGGGTCCTTCCCACGGGCTGCAGTTCTTCATGAACTGCTCCAGCGTGGGTCCCTTCCACGATGTGCAGTCCTTCAGGCACACACTGCTCCAGCTGGCTCCCCCACGGGGTCACAAGTCCTGCCAGAAAACCTGCTCCAGCGTGGGCTCCTCTTTCCACAGATCCGCAGGTCCTGCCAGGAGCCTGCTCCAGCGCAGGGTTCCCACGGGGTCACAGCCTCCTTTGGGCACCCACCTGCTCTAGCGTGGGGTCCTCCACGGGCTGCAGGTGGATATCTGCTCCACCGTGGACCTCCCTGGACTGCAGGGGGACAGCCTGCCTCACCAGGGTCTTCACCACCGGCTGCAGGGGAGTCTCTGCTCCGGTGCCTGGAGCATCTCCTCCCCCTCCTGCTTCAGTGACCTGGGGGTCTGTAGGGTTGTTTCTCTCACATGTTCTCACTCCTCTCTCCAGCTGCTGTTGTGCAGGTTTTTTTTCCCCTTCTTAAATCTGTTCTTCCGGAGATGCTAGCACTGTTGCTGATGGGGTCAGCCTTGGCCAGTGGTGGGTCCATCTGGGAGCTGGCTGGCATTGGCTCCATCAGACACAGGGGAAGTTTCTAGCAGCTGCTCACTGAAGGCACCCCTGTAGGCCCTCCCGCTACCAAAACCTTGCCACACAAACCGAATATGCTATCAGTTGACTGTTCTGGATTAACTTGCAGGTGTGGAGGGGACCAGAGAGGTTCTGAGGGTAGAGATATGAACTCTGATGCTGTTTATTTTCAAAAGGAGGGATTACGTAGAAATGGAGAAACTTATTAAAAAGAAATTTAAGAGGGTTTCAAATGGTAAAACACTGTTAAAATGCTTGTGAATAACACAGAGATAGCTTAAAGATACTGTCATGGATTCAGCAAATATATGCTAACTATCACAACGGCCTCTGGAAAGACAAGCTCCTTTCCCCCCCCAAACTGGTGTGTTTTAAGCAGTAGGAAATTAACAATGAGATGTAGGACATTATTAAATGTAAGAATTCTGACTTTCAGATTGAAGTTCTGTTCAAGTGAGGAAAATAGAAAAAAAAAAAGAAAAAAAAAGAGAAAAGCTTTAGCAAGTAGGTGTTAAACACAATAAGGCAAGCCAAAAAGGGTTCTGAAGAGCAGGTTGTTAAAGGCGTAAGAACTAAAAATGAATTCTCTTCAAACACATCAGAGGCAGGACTTGTAAGATAGTCTGTAGGACCAATAGATGATGAATATAGTAAAAGAAAGCTCAAAGGAAATAAAGCCATGTAGAGAAGCAAAATGAATTCTGTGCTTCTTTGTTCACTGGGAAGGGGGGAGGCAGGAAATGTATACCAAAAACTTTGTTTACTGGAGAAATACTGGGAAAGAGGCAACATGATTTTTAAAGACCAGAGTTCTCTCTCTCAAATCTGTTTCAGTTTCTCAAAGGAGTCACTGGATTTGCAGGCAAAGCTGATCTGATGGAAACAACCTGCATAGTAGTCTCCAAGTGCTTCATCAAAGGCTTCTAAAAAACCCAGCCTATCATACTCTAATGGCCAAATAATCATACATGAAAGTCCAAAGGTAGGCACCTACCTCTGTAATGAGGCACCTGAATAAATTATTTGCCTTTTTTCTTTTTTTTTTTTTTAAATGGTGCATCTCTTGCAGCTTATTTCATTGGGAGGAGAATGTGGTTTTGGCGCTGTAGAAAGTGTGGATTGTTTTATTTAGGAGTTCAGCATTAGGCATACAAGACTGGCATGTTTGCCACTTGATGTCCATACAGGGACACACTTTGACACATTGACTATAGCCAGCTGCACTAATTGCAGAAAATAAAATATCCTTTTTGTCATATATGTATGGAGGTGGGGGAATAAACCACTTAGTTCTATCTTTACACTTCACCTGATTTGATGGGCAGAAGAGTAGATTACCACTGAATTTAAATATAGTTCATCAGCATTCATTTGTTAATTGTAGTGAAGCTCTAGATAAGAAATCTCAACTTCATTGTGCTAGCTACTCCATAAAATCTCATAGTAAAGACACAGACACTGTGGATGTAGGAACAAACACAGAGAAATTCATAATACACAGGTACAAAGACTGGACGAAATAATCATGAGATACAAAAAGAATACTTTTCCCTGCTATTAACAGTAGCAGTGCTTAGAACAATGACAACATCAAGAAATCCTGGCTGGCCTGGCAAAATCCAGTGTGCCAGATTCCCCCATGATCCACATCTCAGGTGTTCTTCCATAACACTGCCGTTATTGAGAAGGTTTTACTATTCTGAGGCAAAAGAAAACAAATTTCATTGTACAGTCTGATTTCTCAGTTTCATTTTCCACTTTTTGCCTGAAAAATGCAAGTCTCTATCACAATAACAAATTAGCCCCTAAAGACACTAGGTTGGCCTGAAAGCTTTCTCATTTGATACTGCTGCTGTCATTTTGGAAATAGTCTTAAAAGAAAACAACATTTGAAGATATGCCTGTTTATTAATAGAATCTAGAAACTGCAGAGCCTCTATATTTTCAAGTTTTATAAAAAGCCTTTCTATAAAGCCATTCACACAACCAGTTATTTGGGTTGAAAAGCACTCTACATGAAAACACTGGCTTTAATGTCAAGGCCAGGAATAGCACAGCTTTACTAGGTTCTCTGTTTCAAATTCTGGTGTAAATTTGGTGACTTCATTGAAATTATACTGGGGATCACTTCAGGCTCTCCTAGGCAGCAGGTACTCTATAAATTTAATACTATAACAAACCAGATTTTATATCAGAGAGAGCATAATCTCAGCAAGCCTACGCCTCTTTTTTACGAAGTCTTTTTTTTGCATGTGTGTAGCTCCTGTAGGATTTGTCTTAGCCTGCCAATAAAAATAGTGGGGGTTTTGTTTGTTTGTTTGTTTGTTTGTTTAAGATTTTATTTAGAAATTATGGAACAAACACATTGCTTGCTGCAACAGTGGCTGGAAAGTGAGAGATGTGCTTTGGTGTGCTGTCAGGTAGGCAGGTACAGCTTTGTGCATGTTAACAAATGCAGTGAAGCTTGCTGGCTCTTGGGGAGTTTCTAGATACCTGTCTGAAAGATGATGAGGACAAAAAAAAGGAACTGTAAATTGTAGCTGTAAAACTACTTCATTGGTGATTGTTTTGTATTCTTCCATTTTTTTCTTTTTGATTTCAAGGTGTTAATTTTACGTGTCCTGGCTATCTTCTAAAGAAACACAGGGATTCCTGCCAATGAGCTGAATGGCTGGTATTTTGCCAGAAAGACCTCTGCCTGCCCCCAGGAATGACACTCTGTCCCTTGTGTCTTTGCAGAACTAATTACTTGGAGGAATTAAATTACAGTAACAAATCGGCACCTCATCGTGATTGGAATCTGTTTGAAGTAGGCCTTTTTGTGACTCATTGTATTTTATAATTCCTTTTAAAATGGCCTATTGAGGAGATCTCAGTAAGATTCATGCTGGTGGGACAAAGTCTGTGGCACGCTGCCATTTTATTTTAAATTGCTCTGAAGAATGGTTGCTCTACTTTGAAAACAGACTCTAAAAACAGCCTAGAAGGGGGATGATGGCTCAGTTTTTATTGATTCAGTCTTGTCATCGTGCTCAAGTATAAAGATGACTTTTCTACTTGCAAGCCTTGCAGACTCCCCCAAGCATCTGAAAGTCAACCTGGCTTCTCTCTTTTGTGGAGACTGTTAAAAAGCCTGGTCTGATTTTGCCTCTGCAGCTCCATTGACTGAGTGCATCTCTGATAGAAGGGTAGGATTGCAAGGTAAATGCTCTCATGACCCTGCCTTTTTGTCTACTACTTTGCTTCTAGGAGATTCAAAGACATTTTTTCATAGATGCAACAAAGTTCCCAGGTCTTATTAAAAAACCCCACAAACAGTGATTCCATTGGAAAATGCCTATTGATTGAACCCCAAACTTCTCAGAGCAGTGTGACAGTTTTGATTCTGCTTTCCATAAGAAAGTTTCCCAGGTTCAAGATGAAACCTGGTCAGAACAAGGAAAAGAATCCGACTCTGCAGTTCACTGTTAATGGCATTTGTGTTAGCTAAGCAAAGGGAATCGAATGTTGTCTCAGAACACTGCCTACAGCTCTATATGAAAAAGGAGGAATTACAGACCTAACCCCCCCCCACTTTTTAGCCTAACACAGTGTTAGCATCTCCAGTGTTAAATGATTCTATCTGCATCAAGGATCTGTTATTTTGGTAGCAATTCATCTAGGATCAAAAAAGATAGGTATCAAATCAAGAGCTATCTCATCCTTGGCAAAATAAACATTCCACCTTCCACATGCAAGGATGAAAGAGAGAAAATGCAAAGCTTTATTGCACAAAGTAATCCAAAGCTCATCTGCCTCTGAGATATTGGTCTTACAGCTTGCTATACAGTTATGTATTTTTACAAAAGTCTGCACCAAATTTGTTCACTTTACCCACTTCAGCAAGCACCTGCCAGACTGGGTCCCTTAATAAAAGGACTGTATTCTCCTACTCTGACTCCCCACATATTATCATTTGCTCCCTAAATCATTCCACTGGAAACACTACTCCTGGAACAAGGAGATAATTCCAGGTTAACAAAGGTAGCCCTAACAAAGAACAAAATGAGAGTGCAGAAATATAGTTCCTCAAAAAACTTTACTACAGACTACTTGCTATAGCTTACCAAGTTAAGGGAGTGTGATAGATATGGTGCAGTCTTGCTTTAGTAGTCAACAGAGAAATTTCCTAGAAAAACTGGAGGAGTTCCAGTTCTGAAGACAATGTTTAGAAACTGGACAATTCAAATGATTGGTCAGAGCCTTGCACTGTGGTCAGGTTCCTGGTTGAAAACTTCATCCTAATATTAACACTACATTTCCTAAATTGTGTACCTTCCCTGTGACTTAGTTCAGGCTCCACCCAAAACCCAGAGCAGCCAGGTGGTCTGGGTTCCTCCTGAATCTCTCACCAGATGCTATAGACTTAATATATATAACTTTTCAGAAGTGACGTAAGTCTGAATTGTCTCTGAAATGCTTTCAGGTGGTAGGTTCTAGAGGTTTTAATGAAAAAGGTAATAATGGTTTCTAATCATGGGCTGATATTAATGTTTTTTCTCAGTTCATTTTAACAACTGTGCGACAGAAGAGTGGGAAACAGCATATAAACACTCTTTGTAGCAGGATGTAAGTTTGGAATTGTGAAGAGGCAGAAGTAACAAAGCAAAATGTGTGGCTGAAGTTAGGAACACAAGCAGGAAAGAGCACACTGACATAAAATTAGGAAACATATGAGCTCAACAGTTGAAGAAAAGAGCCCACTAAATGAGAAGAGAGGACCTGGGAAACTGGAAGGTAAGAGTAGGTAGGACATCTGGCATAAAAGAGCAATGAAAATTTTCAGTTTCTGAAGGAATTAATTTCCAGGGAATTAAAATGTGAAAGTGAAGATTTGTTGTGTGGAACCAGCATTCCAGTCCAGGAAAACCAAAGAAAGAAACCCACTGCCATGGCTTCCACATGTTCCCTGCAGCCCAGATGGCCTAGCAGGGAGCTGCATTGGCCAAGGCAGTGGCACCACCGCAAAAAGGCTTGCAAATGCTGCCCAAAGAATTGCTACTTCTGCCTCGGTGGAGGTCAGGTCTCTCAGCTCCCAGTCTGTCTCCCTCACTTTAAAGTCCAAGCTCCTCAGGGAGAGGCCTCCCCCCAGGGTATAAATGTACCCTGTCCTGAATTTCATGAGTAGGCATAAATAGACGTGTACCGTCTTACCCAAAGCTAAACTGTGACTGACTTCTACTGAACATGATAAAAAACACTTTTGGGAATAAATTGAAATAGATTGAGTAAAGCAGTAGAGGCAGCTTTATCAGAAGAATAGATCTCAGTGACCTCCTTCATTTTTTTCCCATCTGCCATTAGTAATAAACAGCAGAGATATAATGAACATTGCTTTCTGCAACAAAAGTGTTAATTACTCCTCTTCTCCCACAGAGTTAGCAAAATGTCATTGATGGCTGCTTTGCAAATTCTATAAAATATGCTCTTATCCAATTTTCCTATCAAAAGAATCAAATCATCATATGGTTTAAATCATATATGTCTTTTGGATCACTCTGATTTTTCCTCTTAGGTACAGAGGGATTGTTCTCACCTTAGCATGGCTGAAAACAACAATGAATAATAAGGTAGTTTTATCATGCCATTTCGTATGGAGATAAAAGAAACTGGTTTATTGCTAACAGATATTTTTGTAGTTAAGTACAAATAATTGTCATCTAGAGTGCCTGATTACAAACTGAAAACTTCAATGTACAAAAAAATTATTAAATAATAATTAATACATAATTGGAGATACATTTTGGAATTATAGTCAGACAGTTATGAAGGAGACACCACTTTTTAATTATTAGTTTCATTGAACTATATATATTAAGAGCATTACATTAAATAACGAGAGTAAAAAGGGATCCTTAGCAGGAAGTAAAAAAGCAAACTGCAATTTTGTAACTCTTTGCTTTTCCACTTGGAAAGGGAGACCAGAGAAAAGAATGAATGGAATGATATACATTGCAAAATACTGCAAAGTAGCATTCATTCCTACATCAATTTTTTCAGATTTTCTTGTTTTGTAAAACACAACTGACTAAATGTAACTGCAGTGTAAGAGGTCTGTAGAAAAGCTTAGAGAAGATTTTGAAGTGGTTGCAAAGCAAAGAGAACTGATAATGTTTTCATACTAGATTAACAAATCTATTGTTTATTACCTCAATGATATGGCATGCTGTGAGGTGCCTATGCTCATGCAGTAATGATTAGCTAGTTGGCTAACTTCCAGCCAGTAGGGTTATTAACACTATATTGTGAAGCCTCAATGTAAGGTTGATTTTCTTGTACTGTATATTGCATGTGGAAAACTTGTATTAATCAATATAAATTATTCCCCAAACAATAAGACACAGTGGGGGTGAGCAGGAAAGGCTGGAAATAAGGTGTTAGTGCAAAAAAGCCAAAAGAATAAAGACGGTCACATGTTCTGTCTCTAATTAATGTTGAAGAAAAGTCTTTGAAAGGCAGAAGTCTAGTGGCTAAAACAGAAAACTGACAAACCAATGGCCTAGGCTTTGTTAAGAAGCAGGATTGGAATGTAACCTGAGGCAAATCAAGTTTTTCTCACTGTGTTTCAAGTTTTACCTGTAAAATAAGGATGACACCTCCCTCCTATTAGTCATTAATATATTAGATGGTTGACTGAGAATGCTTTGTATTGGACAATAGGCGAATCGCAGAATTTAAGATATGGTAATGAACTAATATGAACACGTATAGATGAAGCTCAGAGTATAGATATCTTACTAATATTGTGGTTACCTTGGTTCATTTTTATTTCCCTTATTTTTGAAGTAATAGCCTCAGGCATGTACTTCCTGAACAGCTCAACATGCCATAAATCTCAGTGCTAAGTAGTGTGAATGCAGTATCTGGTACTATTAATGAGGTTAGGAATTGAATAAGAGCACGTAGAGTTCAAATGGACTATTAGTGCTTATAGTCCACCAATCTTTGGACCAATGAAAAAATCATTCTGCTTATTTGAAGCCATGCTGCTTCTTCTGCTATGGCTGCATATTGGAAATCAGAAGGAGGGAAGACTAGTCGGCTTGATGGGTCAAGTCAGAAGAACTGTGCATAGCTACTGACTTCATGTTCACCTTTATGGACTATCAGGCATCCATTTCTGGCCTCAGCCAGCATGTAAGCTGTATGTGATATATACCTCACAGGTGTGTTGTGGGTTGATGTCTTTAGAGTGTTAGTTGAGTTAATGAAAAGTGCTATGCAAAACATTGTCTTGAATAGACACAGAGCCATTGACCAAAGAGGTCCTGGCATCAGCCAGATTTCCATTTTGTCCTGGTTTCAGCTGGGATAGAATTAATTTTCTTTCTAGTAGCTAGTATAGTGTTACGTTTTGGGTTCAATATGAGAAGAATGTTGATAACACACTGATGTTTTCAGTTGTTGCTAAGTAATGTTTAGTCTAAAGTCAAGGATTCTTCAGCTTCTCATGTCCAGCCAGCATGAAGGCTGGAGGGGTACAGGAAGTTGGGAGAGGACACAGCCAGGGCAGCTGACCCAAAGTGGCCAACGGGGTATTCCATACCATGTGACATCATGCCCAGTATATAAACTGGGGGGAGTTGGCCTGGGGGGATCACTGCTTGGGAACTAACTGGGCATTGGTCGGCGAGTGGTGAGCAATTGCATTGTGCATCACTTGTTTTGTATATTCCAATCTTTCTTCTTCTTATTGTCATTTTATTATTGTTATTATTACCATTATTATTTTCTTCCTTTCTGTTCTATTAAACTGTTCTTATCTCAACCCACGAGTTTTACTTTTGTTTTCCCAATTCTCTCCCCAAATCCCACCGGGTGGGGGGCAGTGAGTGAGCGGCTCCTTGGTGCTTAGTTACCAGCTGGGGTTAAACCACGACACATGTGGTTGCAAGAGTCCTCAATACATTTTGCTTTTGGCTTGGTTTTTTTTTTTTTTTTTTTTTTTTTATACCCAGCCATGAACTCTAAACTACTTCTGTGAGCTCTTAGCATGGAGCAGGTAAATTGAGACCACAGTGCTTACTGGTGGTGCCACTTGGGTTGGATTATGTGCTAGGGCCAGTCGAGGAAACCATTTCCACATATGCTTAGCACTAAGCACATGAATGGAATGACTGACATCTATGTGACTACATAAATATTTTTAAATACTTAAGTAAAGCATGTGCTAACCCACAGGCTTACGCTTTGATTTCACTAAGCAGTTTGCACACACTGCAGCCTTAAACAGAACAATAATTCTACCCTTGTTGGACAAAATATTTCAGTACATGCTTAAATTTAAGCCGGACACATAGACCCACTGTGATCTGTGGGATCGTGCGCTTGTGCCTGAAGCTAAGCATATGCTTAATGAACTGCTAAAGTCAGGCCTGACAATAAACAAGGCTGCTGGTATCCTGAAGGTCCATCTGCTTCCCTGGTATCTAAACCTTGATGGAAGTGGTTTAAACTGACATGTTTTACTTCTCAGTTGGAGTGGACTGAGGGCATACAACATGGCCAGTTATAGCCAGTGTTACCATCTGTCTGGGTTTTCCTAGATGCACTCTTTTTTTCTACCTACCATTTTGGTCTGGATAGAAGATATTTAATTTTTGTAAATCCCAGGCAGAAATATGGCAGCCCTAGGGTCAACAGCTCAGTTAAGAAGCCATGACTTGGTGTCAACAAGTTGTAAGTTTGTATCTACAGTTACTCTTAAAAAACTATTTAAAAATAGTTTTAAACTATATGAAAGATACATGAGGCTGTCTTTTCAGAACTGCAACCTCTTTCATTCTGTATAGCCTTACTTGAATCAAAGGAAACTTTTTCTAGACCATGTTGTTTACAAAGCATTGCACTACTTGCGTTTTGTTTCCAGTTTCCAATATTAAGGATATTAATGCGATGAAATACTTATATTTAAGCAAAAAAACCTGTAGAAAGATTTTTTTTCCCCTGAAAATATGGAGGAACACCAGCAGTCAGAAAGCCGTCCTTGAAAACATAATTAGCTCTGCTGAGCAAATAACAAAGGCTTCGTTACTGTGCCACACAGCACATGTAGTAAGTGTTTACACATTCCTAAAGCTGAATTACTAGCAAAGCGAATAACTGAAAATACAGAGATTATTATAGTTTGCTTCTTTACACTTTTCACATCATGTAGGTAACACCAGGCTGGTGTATGAGGATGAATATAAGTGAAATAGTTTCCATGAATATACATTTACTTTGTCATATGCATATAATATATGGAATGAAATATCAGATATGAAATGAAAAAAATGGAGAAGAAAATAATCAAAAGAAATATAATTGATGAACAGAGAAAAAAAGTGGATTTACAAGTAGAAAAATGTAGAGAACAGAGATCTGAGAAAAGAAAATGGAATGATTAAAAACTAACCATAAAATAGTTATTAGAAATACATAGGATGAAGTCAAAGCTTAGCATAAGGAATAAGTAGGCACAATTTCTAAAATGTGACAGATAATAAGAGAAAAAAATTAAGAGAAAACCCAAAGGAAATGAAAAATAGAGATATGGTAAGAATCGAAATGAAAAGTTTAAAAATTTGTACGTTAGCAAATACTTAGCTATTAGCAATTATTTAAAATTTTTATCAATTTAAAGGATTATCAACAGAAGTTGTAAATTCTGAGGGAATATTCTGCCTTGTTTGATACTATAATAATGAAGGGCATATACTTAAGGTGATTATGTCTCTAATTAAATGGGATTATTCCTGAGTTAAACTTCAGTTCCTCTTGGTTAGCCCTGTGATACCCTACTTGCTTTATTCTACTCATAAGATGATAAAAAAGAAAAGGTCAATAAAAATAAAATGGAAACATGAAACTAGTGAAGACTGCAAAAAAGTGTCAATTTCTAGATATTGAAAACAGCCAACTAATGGAAGAGTTTACCATGGGAGCTAGCAGATTCTCTATAATTTGAAATGCTGCAATTGCATGGAAGCCTTTCTGAAATACATCATTTATTCACAAATTATGTGCCTGATGAAGAAATTGTTAAGACTTTTTTCTCTGTGGGAAGACTGGCAATGACAACTATTGTGAAGTGAAATATTCTGTTGCCGCTCTTTCAGAATAGATCCTTGCATTGACACGCTGTTGCAGTGATACCGTTTGTGTGTCAGAATAGAATGACTATGTAGGCGAGAGCTCCTGTAAAATAGCTAAGTACCCAATGGCTATGCCTGCCTGTTTCTATTGCTAGGCAAAGCCTAGCTAGGGACATCCCATGTTTCATGCGGTAGCGAATAGCATCAGTGGAGCCCATCTCTAATAGCATGAGGAGAAACACCTCAATTATCTCCAACTGTATTTTTTTAATCATTTTTTATCTACTTGGAAATTGTTCACATACCAAGAGGGGAACATAGAGCTTTTCTGGCCTCTGAAATGACTAATTTGCAAATTGCTGGAAGTGAGAGTGGGAACATATTATTGCATGTTCTGTTCTTAATGCCGTTCCCATGTGTTTGCTGCTGGACACTGACGAACCTTTTACCTGAACCAGCACAGTAACTTAACGCCCTTTGCACTTAGTTACCATGGTTTAGCTGCCCGTAGCACAGCCAGTGTTACTAGTGGTTGCTTCCTGCCTGATAGCCTGTAGATCAGTTTTGTTTCAGACACATATTACATCTAACATCCAGCTCCTCCATGCTTCAGATACTCTGAATAACATCTGGAAGTTCATTGCCCCCCTGCAAATCTTGGTAAAAATGAATTTAAAATGGCAATGAGAGCCTGTTATCCTTGTATGTCTGTACTCCTCTCTCAAGAACTTCTGGAGATGACAAATAAAGGCCTATCATGCATATTAAAATTTCTCCACGTATCAAAATCTTTTCATTTATACAGGTGTCTTTACTAATGACTGAATTATATTTTGTTGTCAGCTTCTGATGTATCAGCTTATTTGTTTTTCTGCCATGTTAAGAAGACTGCCCCACCTTAAATGTTAGGTACTCCTGACATTAGTTATAAAAGTAAAATTGAACAGCTAAAGCTTTTCTCCACCCTCCTTCCCTAAATATCACAGCAAAATTGAACCCCCTATGAAACAGAAACCACAGAACTCTCCTCTGCCACTTCTCTTGGAGATGGACAGGCTCTAACCTCTACAGCAGACACTGCTCCTCCACTTGCTTTTCTAAGTGAACAAGGACATGGACCCTTCTACCCATGTTTATGACAGTACATAAGGTGATAAAAAACTCCAACTTACACCATTAGACCTTTCATAGAATAAGTACAGTTTGAACAAGTGCAGAAAAATCAGTGACAGAGAGGAAAAGACGTATCCATATGGTGTCTTCTGAAATATGACTGATTCAATCACAACTCAGAAGGGTTGCTTTAGTTATATTTAATTGAATATTTTATTTATAAAATAGGTCTTTTGACCTTAGTTTATGCCAGAGACAATGCCTGCAAATGAGATGACTATGAGCTGGTGGCCCCTTTGCACTAGTGAGCCAAAGACTTACAGATGTCTTGTTCTCTTACTCTCTTTCTGCTCTTAGTCCCTGTTTGATTTTTTAATAGAAATATTTATGTTCCTTCATCGCCAGAAGCTGGCATGAGATCTCCACTTTCTATTATGAGGCCACTAGGTGAGTCTTGAGATTTGTTTTTATTTTGGTTGAAAACTTGACTCTAGCCCTTTGATGGGTTCCAAGCCTTGCCCCTCTCAGTGATGGCAGGCTCTTTCTTGGCACCACAGCCAGAACACTTCCCTCTGTCTGCACACATTTAGGATCACATCAGAGGTGCCAAACACAGAGCAAAGAAGCAAAAAAGTCAACGAAAAGAACCCCAAGGTCCGTGGAATCATCCAAAGGGACTGCAGGAAGAAGTAGAGAAAAAGGAATTGGCTGCTTGCTGCAGTGAATCACGTGACCAGAAGTCTGATGGGAGGTTGTGAATAATAGTTTGGAAATCAGTGTTTGTGAGAAAAGCTTATGGAATTACAAAGGAAGATAGGGAGCAGATGCACCTTCTCATCTGATTTTTTCGGTAGCGATGTGCTGGTGTTATTTATAGTTCATAATAATCAACGTACACTTGGTGGAAGAGAATCAGGTCAGTGAATACTTAAGCAAACCAAACATATGTAAGTCCATAGGCCCTTATGGGAGGTACCCACGAATACTGAGGGAGCTGGCTGATGTCATTGCAAGGCCACTCTTGATTACCTTCCAACTTCATGGAGAAGTGCCCAAGGACTGGAGGAAAGCAAATGTCACTCCTTTCTTCAAGAAGGGCAAGAGGGAGGACCCAGAGAACTACAGGCCAGTCAGCCTCATCTCGATCCCTGATGACGTGACAGAACAAATCCTGGAAACTATCTCCAGCCACATGAAGGACAGGGAAATCATCATCAGTAGTCAGCATTGATTGACCAGGGGGAAGTCATGCTTGACTAACCTGATAACCTTCTACAATGAAATGACTGGCTTGGTAGATGAGGTGAGAACAGTAAGGAGTGTCCAGCTTCAGTAAGACTTTTGTTGTTGACTCCCATAAGATCATAGAGAAGCTGAGAAAGTATAGGCTGGATGAGCAGTGAGGTGGACTGAAAACTGGCTGAACAGCTGGGCCTGGAGGACTTCATCAGTGGGATGAAGTTTAACTGGAGGCCAGTAACCAGTGGTGTACCCTACAGGTCAATAATGGGTCAAGTCCTGTTCAGTATCTTCATTAATGATCTGGGTGATGGGGCAGAGTAGACCCTCAGCAAGCTTGCTGATGACACAAAACTGGGAGGAGTGGTTGATATGCCAGAAGCTCATGCTGCCATCCAGAGGGACCTCAACAGGCTGGTGAAATGGAGTGACAACAAGGGGAAGGGCAAAATCCTGCACTTGGGGAGGAACAAGCCCAGGCACCAGTACATGCTGGGGCCCACCCATCTGGAAAGGAGTTTTGCAGAAAAGGCCCTGAAGGTCCTGGTGGACACCAAGTTGAACATGAGCCAGCAATGTACCCACGCGTCAATGTGCGGCAAAAATGGCTAATGGTGTCCTGGGCTGCATTAGAAGTGTTGTCAGCAAGTCAAGGGATGTGATTCTTCTGTCAAATCATCTTCATGTGGATTAGGATTAAAACAACAATAACAACAGACAGACATTTTGTTGCTGACTCAGTTTTGAAGAATTTGATTTGGTTTTGCGTGTGACACCACTGAAGGTTTTTCAGTAAACTGGAGGAGGCAAGGGGAAAACAAGAGGAGTTAAATGCAGCAGTATTATACAAAAGATTAATTATGGCCCCCACGTATCAGCAGTTTCTGTTAATTTTAGAGTTTTGTTTTGTACAGGATTCCAGCTCTCATGTTTCTGGGTTGTCCAGTTAACAGGTCTGGATCCTTTTCAGACTACTCCCCCGCTCCTCACACACTGCAGTTGAACGCCTTTGTGCTGCAGAGGCAACCCTCCCTCAGAGGTCAGCTGTGATACCTGCAGGCCTCCTCAGGTAAAGGGAGATACATCCCCTCTATGCTAGATGCTAACCCTCTCCCCATTCCCCACAAGTGGCTGGTCATACTGCTATGAGATATCTCACCTGATAACTGGATTATCACCCTGTAATTCCTCCCACTTTGCTGTTTGCTCCCTCCAAACATTGCACTCGCAGATGGTGAGCATCTCTCCTTCCCCTTTCCAATCATCATTTGGCCATGGCACAGCACACATAGTTAGTTCTTTTTAATCTTTCCCCATAATTAAATGAAAAGCCAATTTAAAAGGAGCTGTAATAAAGTCTCTTCTCCTGAAATTAAATATAAAAATAGTTGCTTCTTTTTGTGTATCACAAGTGATTAATAGGGAACGGGGTTGTTTCAGTAAGGACTTCAAACAAATGTGTCTTCGTGCAGTGGTGCCGTTGCTGCTGGGGAAGAAGAGATCTGTTCTGCCTGCTGACACTGGGTTTTCTCTTTCATGGCCATTTTTCATACCTGGAAAACAGTTTGTGGACTCTTTAAGCAGAGAAGAGGGGGGAGGAGGGAGAGAGGGTTGATAGGTCTACATTAGCTCATTAAAAACTAGAAAACCATTTCTATTTTACATAATTTAACATGGCAAACTATTAAAAAAAAATAAGGTGAAAACTGCAACCCCTAGGCATGCGTTTAAAACATCCTCATTTAGATGCTAATTTTGATTCCTAGTGTATGGCTGGTTAAAAAAAAGCCATTAACAAAGGGCCAGATTACTTAAAAGGCATTATTAGGCAAATATGTATGAGTTTTCTGATACCAAGTGGCCCTTTTATGACTGAATACAGCTGCTAAGTAGAGTGACATGGAGATATTTGTTTTAAAAGGAAAGAAAAAACCACCAGATTTAAAAAAAAATACAAAACAAAAAACAATAATTACATAGAGTGTAAATCACACAGGTAAAAAAATGCTTTAAAAGGCAAGTAATACTTTCTCCTTTAAATATTTAGAAAATGTGTGGCTCTGCAGGTGATGTATATTACCAGCTGAATTCTAGGATGTACCTAACATTTAGGTAATAGTGAAACAAATGTTAAAATGTTGCTATTTAATTCTAATCATATATCCTGTTTTGTTTGTTAGTAAAATAGCATTGACAGAAAAGTGAAATGAGAAAAATAGCAGGCAACACGAGAGGAAAGTGCATTCTTTCCAGCTGAGACTGAACTCATGACTGGCAAAAATGTTATAATGATATTAAAATGAAAACTATTCAGACAGAAAAGATATAAGTAAATGTACTGTGCTGTATAAATTAAATGAGTAATAGAGGATGGGCAGATGGTTGCTTAACTGCATCACAGTAAAAGAACAGTGAATAGGTCTTCACTGAGAGCTCTCTTTCTGAACCTGAATAAAATTTTCCTTAACAGGGGAAAGGCTAAGGGAATTTCTAACCCTGAGAAGAAGAAATTAATTTAAAAACGCAGAGCTAATTTTGACTCTGTCTTGGTTGTCAGGGTATTTGAATAATTTTTGTGTTCTCTGTAAATTACCCAGTTAAGAATAAGGTGCCTAAGCCAGAAACAGCTGATCATTCAGATCATTGCAGCCCCCAGCAGCCACAGAAAAGACATTTCTGCTCTGGAGAGTCCATGGTGTTCTTCACAAGCCCTTCTCTTGGTAACCACAGGGCAGTTTGGATTTGTTAGCATTAACATGTTTAGATGATATAATGAAACATATATTAGAAATGAGAGCAGCTCTTGCCCTCCCTCCCTCAGATCTTCCCTTTTATAAGCAACATTAAAACTTGTCAAAGCAGACAAGGAGTTACACCAGTGTAAAACTGGTGGAAAGAACTCAGCTCACCAGCACATCTTGTCAGCTGAAGCAGGAGAGAGAGAAAATGAATCATTTTTTATGAAAATGGGATATTACATGAATGTATAAGAAGAATGGGATATCTGTCTTCATGTGTTAGTTGAGCTTTTATATTTCCCTTCATTAATAAAAAGGTTGGAAGTAAAATACAAGGATTTGGTGACTCATGTTGTGGTTCTTTAAAACGCACTAAGGCAATCAGTATCAGTAGAGCTACATACATCATCATATTTAAATTGCTTTATTATTACCTGGGAGCTTAAGTAAACAGGTAAACGAAGAGTGACCATGGAAGTTTTATCTGAAGTTAGTCCCAAAATACCTATTTGACTCAAAACAATTATTTTATTAAGTGGTTTGTATTCGATATTTTTAAAGCTTAGCACCATTGAGTATCTCTGAATTATTATATATGCTTACTTCTCCCTTCATTTCATTATTTTAGGATGAAGCAAAGTAAATTGAGATTTCGAGAAAAACAACAGTAGACTGACGTAAACCAAGGATAATTCATGATTATCCATCCCAATAGTGCTGCTTTGTGTACCTGCCAAATGAAACTGAAAAGTGAGTTAACAGCAAATGTAAAGTTTTTTCCTAACACAGCTGTAATGTGGAAGTGGAAATGATTTGGCAATATCCCACACAGCTGAATCCTGGCATGAGGTGGAGTTGAGTTAAGGATGGAAGAGCTTATGCTAGTGTTTTTAGTGTAGGTGTATATTAGTTTTCTGTTGCAAGTCAATTAATTGCCAGGTAGCTAGAGGTTGCTTAGTTGTACGTAAAGCTTACTGTGGCTATATTATAAGTGAATGTGATTTATTCCTGGAGAAGTTTATAGAAGAAATGTCTATTTTAACTTTCAAATGTGCTAATTATTTCATGTTAATCAAGTATAGTGCAGAGGAATCCTTATGAAACAGGGGATGTTTTGCTTCAGGTATTTATTAAACCTGAAAGAGCTATGGAAGTACTGCTATGGAAGTAGAACGACAGTGTGTTTGTCTACCCAAAGGAGTGAATGAGTAGCGGATATGCACTACTCCTATGCAAATGCAGGATGCGAGACTTGAAAAATGAAAGATGGTAAATGAATATAACCTGTGGAATATACAACAAAAGAGGAAAACACAGTTTAGTGAAGAAGAACCAGTGGAAGTGTGCAACAGGGGAACAAACAGGATGACCAGAACTCAGCCAGGTGTATGAAAAGAAGAGAGATTTAACTTTAAATGGAGGAAAATTCGACTTTGCTTTGCATCATAATCTCTGGAGAGAAATGAGTAAGGGGCTGTAACTCTCTCCTGTATTTCTGTGAAGTTATTTCTAACATCCCACTGTATGTGAATGGGTAATCAGTGTTTCAGGCAGTCAGACAATCACAATGTTGACTGCAGAGGAAGGAGGAGGGTTTGATACTGCAATTAAAGGAGGGCCATTTAGTAATAAAATATTCCATGCAAATTTCTTTCAATCTTTGTCTTTCGAGCAGTCTTCAGAGAGGGACAGACTGAAAAAAAAAAGACAAGTTTATGCTTGGTGGAAATCTATAAAGAACATGCTGAATTTATGGCTGCTACAGATCAGCAGCTTATTTGGCCTCTACGTTTTGTATGAGAGCTAGAGAAAAACATCAAGCATCAAATCAAAGATGCTAAGTATATGCTGTTTTAAGAATACTGTAAAGGAGTTATAGTAGCATGTGCTTGCCATCCCAGCCATCCAAGATTTACCATTGCTCATAATAATTAAAATGGCAGTGTTCTCTTTCCTTTTTTGTTTTTTCTAG
Source organism: Haliaeetus leucocephalus (assembly GCF_000737465.1). Classification (NCBI taxonomy): domain Eukaryota; kingdom Metazoa; phylum Chordata; class Aves; order Accipitriformes; family Accipitridae; genus Haliaeetus; species Haliaeetus leucocephalus. Next base: position 750,620 of record NW_010973294.1, read on the forward strand.
CTCTCTGTTTACATATGCAGGTACCCACTCTGCTGCAGGACAATGTGAGGGTTCAGGAATAAGCCTAGAGTCAAGCTTCTTTTTTGTAGGTCCTTCTCCTTTCCTAACAAGTGAATTGGATGTGGTTGTTGTGATTTTATGGCCTGCAGCATGTGGTTTAGAAGGTGAAATGGGTATTTGGGGGGTTGCTCTTTTGTTTCTTTTTTCTTTGGAGGTTTTTGTTTTGTAGGGCTTCTTAGATAAATATTATTCAGCGATAGATATTATTCATCTAGTGGCTCACTCTCTCATTTCTTGGTTGATGTGACATTACCAAAAAACCCCAGTCCTCTAGAGCATGGACAAAAAAAAGTATATTTTCTATGCTTGATGTTTGAGCGATGAGGGTAAAAGAAGCAACAACTTGGCTGAGACAGTACCAAATAAAGATGAATTAAACAAGAGGAGTGAAAATTGAATTTTATCAAAGCTGCCATTTCTGGCAAGTGTTTACTGCACCAGTTTACGATGAAAGATTTTATAATTCTGCTTCCTTTCAGACTGCAGTTTTTATTTCACCTCTCAAATAAGGGGCAAGTCCTGGACAGGAGGTCATTAATTTTCCTCTTCAGTCACCACCTCCTTAGAGCCACTAGAGTTAATAGGGCTGCATATTAATCAGGGCCTTGAGTCCTCTTTGTAGGAGAAAGGCAGGAAGGAGGGGGTCTCTGAATTTACGCCATTAACTTTAGGTGACAAATAAAGGCTGTTCTTCCTGCTGGGCTGTCACTTAGGATGCCTGGTTACAGCTGCACAGCTGATATGTTGTATTTTTATGTGGTGGTAAAGATGAAGAAGGGTTAAGGCAGGAGGCACTGCACATGGTGCAGAGCTGAACACAAGGAATATGTTCCTCACCTGAAACCAGTCTGAAAATGTCATTTATCCACGTTGTGCAATAAACTGCTCTCATGCGGGCATCTCGGAAGCATAACCAGAAGCACCTCTGTGCTTGAAACAAAGGATGTTTTTCAAGTGTGGATAATTTAGATTTCCAAATCCCTGTAACAGTCACAGAGATTCCCCTGCTGTCCTCCAAAGGTCAAAGTATCCTTTAAAACTAAAGGATGAAACTAAACTGTGCCACAGAGGGCTGGGATGGGACTGTGACAGTCCTTGGAGATGTTCCTGGGAGGCTGTTGTGATTGCTTCCCCTGCCATGATGCACCAGTCCTTCGGGGCTGCGTGGAGTGAGCCCGAGCGCAGCAATAGTTTGTCCTTGGTTTTGTCCTTTTGAATTTGACTGACTCACCCACTGTCCTGATAAGGGCACACGCGCAAGCAGAAACGACAGGTGAAAGACAAGGTTTGGGAAATTGTGCCTGTAGACAGCTGACTGCTACCTTCTCACACTTTCCTTGCTTCAGAGTTCCAAATATTAAACTAGCAATTGAAGTGGTGGCTTTGATTTCTCATGTCAAAGAGTCTCATGTTTTTTCTAGAACCGGAGAGAATGAAAGCAATTGCACATAGCTGAGCTGGGGAATATGCAGTTTCCTCCACCATTACTTAAAGAAGGCAGACAGTTAGTAATGACCAAAAATAAGGCTGCTGGTTTAGATAGTCACAACACAGCCAGCCTGATTGAAAAAACTAATGATATTTTTCATTTTAAACACATGAATAATACCACCCACTTCAGTCCCGACTGTAGTCAATGGTGCTACTTGTGCTGAGGTTAGGTAAAACTTAATTGGGGCCACTCTTACAGGATATATGAAACCTTAATTAGGAAAAAAAAGAGAGAAAAATTCACAGTGTCCTTACTTAAGTGCAAGACAGAATTCTTTTACATTACTTATTTATTTACATTTAATTATTTTTCCTCAATAGTTGCCTGAAGGGGAAGTTAGAATCCTCTCACTTTGGAAACTGAAACCCACGTTGCTAATATGCTAATAAAACTATGATTAACAGTGCTGCTAAACAATAACATAATCATATTTCCCTATTTTCTATTTTGCAAATTCCCAGAAATTTCAAAGGTTTTCATTTTTTTAATGAAGATACAATTTTCAAATCAATGTTATGCAGTTAGGTACTGCTAATTTTGCTTCCTGCTCCCTAAAATGGAAGAGAAAGGAATGTCAGCTTTCAGAGATGTAGTGGGATAAAAAGAACCCATCTTCATCTTCTTTAATAGCTTTTCATGATTGGCTGGCATGTTTTGACTGAACTGGAATGGGGCAACTTTTCTTCGTGCTGTGAAATCTCATTGAATGGGTTTCATTGTGATTGTTACATAGAATAAGTCTTTATTTTCCTAATGATTTATTTTCCTGTGATACATTTAATGTAGAAAAAGAATATTTCATATCAACAGAGGTTGAGGTTGTATTGCTTGAAAAATCCTGTATTGTTCTTTGATCCTCATGAGGATTTATCTATGTGCATTTTCATCCACATGCATTTGATTTGTTCTAGTATAACTAGGTAAGCCTATAGCTCTGAAACATTGGTGGTTCCTAATTCCAAGCTCCCTAAGGTAACTTGAAATCCAGTTGACTTAAAGGATGAAGCAAGAGCTATTTATTTAAGTACAATGAAGCTGCTTTCATTTGTGTGTTAGTTTACACTTTGTATTAGAGACCGTTTAAAATATATTTAACTGGAGTGTTCTTTCAATAAAGTTCACACTTCTTGTAATTGCAGGAATCAATCTTTTATTCCACATAAAAATTGATCCCCATTTGTTTTTATCTCTGCTCTTGGCTTGCCTCTTGGGAATTTTCAACCAAATTTTTTTATAAAGACAATGACATGAAGTTCATACTGGCATTGTCTCTTTCTCATCCCTGGATTATAAATTCAGGCAAGCAGTGGATGCTAACCTGTTAATAATACCTCCTGTTATTGCTACAAAGATAGGCTGATAGATGAAAAGGAGAAAATATTGATAATTCTCCAGGGTTTGCAAATGGTGAGAGTGGAGCCAAAACTGAGACTGCCACTTGTCATGCTGACTGTTTCCATATGCTCTCCCATTTCTCTGCCTTTATCTAGTTGTTGTCTCCTGGCTTACTCTGCAAGATTTTTGGGACAGAGATATTTTTACTGTTAAAATGGGGAGGGTCTGGTTCTGTGAGTGGGAGCCTAGGCACTGCTTCAGTTTAAAGGTATAGCAATAATGAATGGAGTATAAAGATTTGACTACATTTTTTTAGCCTCAGAACAATGGACATTGTGAATATTAGTCATTCTAATTCAACCATTTCGATATTTAGCCAGTTTCAAAATCTGTTTTTATTGAATAGTTTTAGTTTTGCTCAGATATATGCTCCCAATTAAAGAGAAGGTCTCCTGCTGTTGGTAAAGCTTTGAAGCTTTTTTATAGTTAGTTAAATCTGTTAATTCTTTTTGAAGTGATTTCACATGATTAAGGCTGTGAGTGGCCATAATGTATCAGGACAACAGCTAATTCTGTTGTGCTTTAGAAAAGAGGGTAAGTGTCTTTGATTTATCAATATTTTTGTGGTTTTTTTTTTGTTTGTTTATTTGTTTATTTTAATTTCCCATCTCCTTTTTCTGGGTGTCCTTGATGAGCAGAAAGTCAGTACTTTGAGCTGCTGGAGGGTGATTAACCATCAGTATTATCTGAATCTCTCCATATTTATTTCCAGATGGGTTTAGCATGGATTTCAGAGCTTGGAAGGGCTGGGGTTCAAATGAACCCCTTTCCCATGGTCTCCCATAACTCCCTGGCCTCAACGCTGCCACCAAATTCCCTTTCCACTACTCGCCTAATGTTTTAATTTTGCTGAGACAGCCTGGTATGTTAATTGGACCTGATGGCAAGATGCAGCCTGACCTAACAGGCATAAGACCATCAGGACCAGTTATTGAGTATCTGTAAGTAAAGATTAGCTGAGTTTCTAGAAAGAGAAGTGGGCAATAACTGTGATACTAATAGGAACTATATCTGGGTAGTCAGATTTGCAGTTCTGAGACATTATACATATGTGATTTAAATAAGCTGAATCACCACCCACAATTGATGTAAGGGGTGTAGAAGAGGACATGCATGAGAAGTTTGGAAATGGACATGTGTGAGAAGTTTGCAATGGAAAAGTACTTCAGCAGTGAGGAGATCAAGAAGCCCAAGTCTCTTCCTGAGGCACGTGAATCCCCTAAGGCCAATGTTTCCTTGAACTGAAAAACTCACTTTCTGTGACTGGCTGACATGCCGTGGAGTGAGCATTATTCCAACCCAGAAGCCAGAGTCACTGTTTGATAGAACAGGGGAGGAACCTATGGTGAGATATGGAACTGAGCAGGGATTAGAAAGGAAATCTGGAAAACTTTAACTGGTTTTTGGCTCAGTGAAAGGAAAAACTGGAACACTGTGCAGTGGGGCCAGTGAAGCCACAGGAAAGAAGGAAAAGGTGGCAAACTGCTTCTAAGCTCCTGCCCCATTTTATGCAAATAAGATCTCACTTGGATTCCTTGTTCATTTTTTATGAACAAAAATGAGGAAAAATGACCTGACTGCAGTGAAAAAAGCCCCAGTACTTAGGAAGAGGAAGTTCTTCCAAACACTGGGATGCTATTTCCCATGACAGCAAGGAAAGGTGGCAGGAAGGTATAGAGGGGGGCACGGGGCAGGGCCAGGGCAGCACTGCAATTGCTCCTCTGGTTATGGGTACGAGGCAGTACCAATGACACGGCTACAGCCCCCTTAGTCCTCTCTTCCCTGTGAATCTACATCCAAAAAGGTTAATAACTTCTTGTCTTTAGTTTATAATGGTGAGAGCAAGAGAGTAAGAGGATGAGGGAAAGGTGCTTTCATAGCTGACTTGTCCCTGGCTTTCAATCCTGCCATTCAGGGATGAGTGCTTCACTGGGGAGCCACAGGGAAAAAGCCAGAAGGAGAGAGCAAAAGAGGAGAGAAAGAGAAAGTGGCAAGGAAGAGAAATCAGGGAGGAGGAAGAGAAGAGCAAGTGGCAGCAAGTCAGTGAGGAGTGGTCAGAGCAGCTATCCCGGTGTCTGCCTCAGCAGCAATGGGTTTGGGACAAAAATAACAGCTCCACAAGAGCACAGTATTCTGTTATGGCTTGATTCTGTTACAGACAAGATTTCAAGAACAGCCTTTCAGCTATGGCTGCATGAATGCCTAAAAAAATAATTTAACTCTACAGATCCACAGAATATATAAATCCCTATCCAACAAAACACTTGTCCATATGTTTAGTTCTAATGACATAAGCATTCCCAGCTGCTGTGACTAATGATATTCTAGGTGTCTGAGTTGTTCCAAAAATGTAGAAGATGGTTGGGGGTTCATCAATAATATTTGTGTCATAAATGCATCATTTTTTGTGTTGAACACTTTGTGATTTAAAAATATATTTGAAAGGACTTTCCTAACACAAAGTTTTTTAATTGGGTAAACTAAAAGATTTGTTTTTATTTTGGAACAAAGTGCTCAACATTTTTTTCTGGTTCTTGCCCAGTTCTTTCTCCTTGCTTTCCCATGCAATTTTTCCTATAGCAGTTTGATGATGCTGGTATAGATTCATAAAACACTTTCAACTTCAGTAACTTTTTCTGAAAAGACTTTAAGATTTTTTAAAAATTAGTTTAAGTTCTGAATAAATGTTTAAGAATTGGATTTAAGGCAAAAGAGAACATTTAATGGTGTGGAATAAAGTCAACAAAGTCAGATCAACAGGGATGTGGCAGCTTATCTCCAGTGGATGCTAATAAAATATGTCTGCTGCCCTGTACCATTACACAGACAGCATATGGAACAAATAATTTATAGATACCTTATTTTAAAATGTTCTGGAGAGTTCTAAAATGCTTTTCAGTTCCTTCTTTTGCATTCCTATGGCTTGTAAGGTCAGTATTTCTTAATTCAGTATTAGAAGTCCATCTTCAGAGGGCTAGGAGGGAATGAAAACTGCAGCTGAGACATTTTAAAGACCTTTAGAAACACCTATTTCATAAACATCAAATGTTTCAGATTTAATGTCCAGGATCACGGTTAATAACCTTGGGCTAGAAATGGAGTGCCTTGTAACAACAGAAACTGTAAGTCTCTCATTTCTAGCCTCAAGGAGTCTCATGGTTCATGAGATAACATACCCTTAAACCCTTCACACAGTTAAAGTTATTTGTGCTGAGCTTTGGGACAGTGTGATTCCTGTGATGAAACTCCATGTTTGGAAAAGGGTACCATTTTCAATGGTGCATGTTCAAATCTCCTTAAGAGTTTGGATGGGACAGAGTAGTCCTGGACAGAGATGAATTAGTGGACAGAGTGAAGAAGAGGCATGATTAATGCAGCTGCATTAAAAGACGCATGATAAATGCAATTTATCACATGGCTATCACCATCACATATGTGCTATATAATTTAATATTAAATAATAGTAGGAGGTTTGTTACCAAATGGTAGGAGTGCGGATGAGGAGTGATGTATTCATTGATAAGAGTGTAAAGGATTATAATTGTAAAGGGGCTACTGGGTAATGCAGAGTAATCAAATATTGCTTCTTATATTAACGTGATTTATTGCTCTTTCCTGAAATTAAAGCTGCTCAAGGCCTTTTATGCTTAGGAACCAATTTTTGGAAAGGACTTACCCAGTTTTAAGGAGGAAAAACATGTAGGGATGAATAACCCTACTCTACATAATTGTTCATACTCCTGTTACGTCCCACAATTTTACATGGGAAAGTAATAAAATAACAAGAGAATTATATTATAGTGCCTGAGCCTTTCCTCTACTTAAGTCATAAAATACTGGGACACGGATTTGTGGGATGTTACTGAAAATAAGTCATACCTTTAAAACTATCTTTTTTGACCAGCCATTTGCCTGTCTGACATGAGAGGGCTTGTATTTAATTGTCCCTTATGCAACTAGATGCAACTATTTTGCCTTGTTAGAATTACTCAGACTCTGCTTCATTGTTCTTTTGTTCACATTGTTAGGCTTTCTAGTGAAAGTCAAGGCATATATTCCTGTTTTGATTAAGAGGTGAATGCTTTATTTAATTCACAGTGCAGCCTGGTACCATTGTGTTGGGATCTTGAAAGTTTAACAGATAATAATCTTTAGTAGCTTTATAAAAGAATGATAAAGGTGCCCTATTTCACCTTCCTTTTCCAGTCCTCTGCAGGGCAAACACCTAGGAGGGAGAATACCACAGGCTTCCTGGGCAAGGTCCAGTGGTTATCATCTTCCCTTTAGAGCAGGGCATGGAGTCACCAGCTCTCAACCCACTCGTTCTGGACAGCATCTCACAGGGAGGTGCCTGCCAGTCCCTCTCCCTGCCACTGCCTGGGGGACCAACCTCTGTGGCAGCCAGGATGCAGAGGATGAGTGCGGCAGCACAGGGCAGAGCAGGGCTGAGAGGGGCATGGGTCTGCTGAAAGGGAAATGCTGTCCACAGGCAGCTGCTGCAGCGTCTGATGCGAGGACTCCAGTACAGGAGGCAAAGAGGTCTCATGTCTCCTCCCTCATGTGGTTTCTGTGTGGAAAACCTCAACAGAAATATGACACAGGTTGGGGCATGTCTTGGAAGTGAAGGCAAAGAGCTACAGACACCAATCCACAGCTTTTCATAGTATAGTTCCCTTTTCTCTTACAGTTAATCTCCTTTGCTCACTGGAAAGCAGACAAGAGATGCTGCCTCAGATGTATTCCTCTGTTGTTTTGGCACTTCCAGACATTTTTGTTGCTTTCTGAGGCATGTGCACTCCAGTAAGAGGAGATTTTTTCCTTTGGATGCACAAGGAAAGACTTAGTTGATGCAAAGAGAGTTGCTTTACTCTTCACTGTTCAAAGTGAATAATCTGATATCTCAAGAAAGAAGATTTCCACTGGATGCTTTTGACATCTGCACAGGAATCCACAGGATATTTTGGAATCCAGGCACTCAAAACTCCTAACAATGTGGCAGCTGCAGCCAAACTGGCAGTGGTCCCTAGGAACAGGGACAGCAATAACAAACAAACACTGCAGAAAAATGTGGACTGTGCCTGAAACTGTACCTAGGCCCTGCTTGATTAACTGATGTAGCCATACCTGAGAGTGTTGGATATGCTCTTTGTGCTGGATCTTTACTAAGAATAATAAATGTTGAGAAAATTTTAACCACATAGGTTCCTATAGATGCAGCTTTGTGAGGACTGGAAGTAACTACAGAAATCCCTTTGCAACACACTTTACAAGGTTTAAAGTGATGAAGAAAAGCCCTGGTAGCCTTGTTCTGTCATATCTGATGTTAAACTTCTTGAAGGTCTTCACCTTCTTTTATTTCCAGGTCTCTTACTCAGGATTTGGGTGCATGCCAACAGTTAGTTCTGGAAGGAGAAGAAATCTGGTCAGTCCCACAAAATACTGTGATGATCTTCTCCCAGGGAGCCATCCTTATGCTCCCCTTTCTCTGAGCTGCTTTCTTAGCCTTGAGGCAAGACCTAGTCCCATCTGTCCTTCCTGATGCACGCATCTACTTCTTCAACCATGCCTTGGAATTGTTCCTTTCCCCTTTTGTAAGAAAAAACTTGTTTACAAAGTGTTTATGGTCCTATGGAGACAGCTTGCAATTTGTGTTTGGCATTTTCACTTCTATTTTTATTTTTCAGAAATATTTATAGAATACTCCTGTGTGTTATGGCCAAGTTTGATTTTACATGAACCTGAGCCTTATAGCATTATCATTGTACCAACCACAATACTCAAGTGGTATTGGGCAAGCATAAGCAAGTGTAGGCACAAACAGTGCTTAAATGTGATGAACCATAACAGGAAGGTCTTAAAACCCAGCATATCAGCATCCAGCATTGTGCTATTATCTTAAGAATGAATGTTTTTGCATGATATTAACCTTCAATACACAAGACATCCTTTCTATAGGTTACAGGCAGGTGAGACTCCACAAGAGTGACGAGGCAAAGTTGCTCTGTAGTACAGATAATATTTGTGCTTAAACAATACTTAGAAACATATATTCAGTGCTTAGAAATAGGCTCATCCTAACATTAGTACCTGAAATTATGGTTGCTTACAATGTCTTCCATCTATTAAAATGCTGTTGAGGAGGTTTGCCACCATTCCATATGACAGTGCAGGAAAAAAAAATTGTTACTTAATTTCAGGAAGTGTTTAAAAAGGCAATCAGAAATAATGAAAAATCACTATCTCTTTTGGTAATGCAGTATGATATAAAAGTTAGAAATAGTAGATAATTTCATGGAGCATTTCAGGAAGTTATAGCTCAGTTGATAGTCTTGGGTGGAAATAAGTATCAAACATTAATATAGCAAAAATAGTCCTTTTGAAAGAAAGAAAATTAAATAATTGTTATTTAATGGCATACTGAAACATTAGAATCTTCTTATTCACTGTTTACCTGGAAGTATTCTCCATTTCAGTTCTTGCCACAAACAAATGTGAACAAGTTACCATTTGTCCTGTTTAGAGAGCAAAAAATATATTTAACAAATAAAGTATCTGTCTTTATTTCGACCAAACATGAGACAACAGAATTTGGAAGGCTTGGGAATGAAATTAAAACAAATCATTTAAATAGCTTAATTGACTGAAAGTGTGAATAACAGATTGTAAGTATTTTCATATATTCAGCAAATGCACCATTAAGTGGAATTTATGATTCAGTGGATGGAGGGAGGTTTCCAAAATCCTACAGAATTTGTTATTTTCATTCCTGCTCTGCAAAAAAACCAACCCCTGAGTACATGGCTAACTGCATGGATCTCTTGGATTGAGTCCAGAGGAGGGCCACGAAGATGATCAGAGGACTGGAGCACCTCTCCTGTGAAGACAGGCTGAGAGAGTTGGGGTTGTTCAGCCTGGAGAAGAGAAGGCTCTGGGGAGACCTTATAGCAGCCTTCCAGTACCTAAAGGGGCCTACAAGAAATTTGGAGAGGGACTTTTTACAAGGGCATGTAGTGACAGGACAAGGGGTAATGGCTTTAAACTGAAAGAGGGTAGATTTAGATTGGATGTAAGGAAGAAGTTCTTCACTGTGAGGGTGGTGAGGCACTGGAACAGGTTGCCCAGAGAGGTTGTGGATAGCCCCTCCTTGGAAGTGTTCAAGGCCAGGTTGGATGGGGCTTTGAGCAACCTGGTCTAGTGGAAGGTGTCCCTGCCCATGACAGGGGGCTTGGGACTAGATGATCTTTAAGGTCCCTTCCAGCCCAAACCATTCTATGATTCTCTGATACATGTACTGTGTTCTCATGGCTTTGGAGGACACAATATTTGTACGGTTATATACTTTCCCAGAATGGAGCCTTTGAAGGTCCACCTTCATGTATCTAAGCATGTGTTTATGTGCCTGCAACAGCGATCATTCACACGTCAAACACAGATAGGACCAAACCCTACATATTTGTCTTCAGTCAGTGACCCTCTCAGGTTTGACTCGCATATTCAGAGAGTGAGATTCGGCCCTTGGTCAAAATGCTGATTCGGCAATAACAAACCAGCCCTGTTCCCAGGGCAAGGGTCCCTTTCACTTCTGTTGGAGGCAGGGACAAGTGCTACATTTTCACCTCTGGCTGCTGGTCGTGAAGTCATGCATAATGTCACTAGAGGTTTTAGCTCAGATTCAAAGGTTAAATGGAAGGCCTATACTTGCTTAAACCACAAAAGAAAATTGTTAGTCCTTGCTGAGTACTTAAGAAAGAATGGCTTGACATAAACACTCAAATCTCTTTAGCCACGAAATTCCTAGGATTGCCGTGAAAGGCTGTGATGCAATGAAATAGTGGTGACAAGTGACTGGTAAATAAAGCAACCACTTTTACAGCACTTTCTCGTAGCTTCTGCCAACTCTATGTGTTTGAATCATTAAATATATTCCATATTTCTTCAAACTCTCTTGTACTGTACTTTTCCCCTCAGCCTTCCTAACTGTACTATTGGCTATAGATTTTATTTTATGTGTATGAAACATCTCTCTGCTATTGTTGTTCTCCTGATCATGAAAAACAGTAGCAGTTTTTGAAATTATATTATTCAGATACATTTATTCATGATTTTTGTAGATCTTTAATGTCTTCATAAATGTTATATAGATGTTATTGTATGATCTTTCTCACGAAGTAAAGGTACATTCTTCCTTACCAGACAGGTCTAATGTTAATTAAAAAAAAAAAATCACTAAAAACCTTTCCAAAAAATATGTTTCCTACAGAAATAATGCAGCTGAAAAAGAATTTAATTGGCAATGCAAGTTATAATGAATTACAAATTGCAAAAGTCTTTTAAGTTGCAGAAAGATGTGGATACAATATTAAGAAGACAATGAAAACTGCCAAATGTTTTGTGATAGGACTGTCTGTGTTTATATGCATAAGGCAGAGGGAAAGGGAGCCTTATACTTAAGTGATAATAGTAAGCCAAATCAATCCTGTTATTTTTTTTAAAAGCATGGAAATCACAGCTTCAGATGTCACAACAACATGATATGCCATTCCAGCACATGTAGCCCTGGAAAGCTATATTTCTTACACTTACTAATCTGAATCTTGATATATTGGAACATCGTTACCTATTTTTTTTTATCAAAGTGCTCCACTAAAGTTAAATTTAAGATCTCATTTATTGGAAACTTAGCTTGCAAAATTTGGCATTTTCATGTTTTTAAGGAAGCAGGGAAACATGCATTTCTTAGCTTCTGTACTGTTCTAGCAGTTCATGTTTTCATTTAAAAGTTCAAATTGGAAGGAATTTAAATGTTATGCCTGGGTATCATCAATAGAAATACTTCTTCAAGACTTGGTCATACAAACACCAAATCTATGAACAAGAGAGATGACAGTAAGAGGAAACATATTTAGTATATTATAAACTACTCCTTTTTCCTTGCAACCCCAAGTAAATGTTTACTTTTGAAGTGCACTCTCTACTTTGGGCTTAAAGGGTGCTTGCTAGATTCTAGCTGTGCTTTCAGAAAACACCTATCAATGTTCATTAATAAAATGTAAAGGAAAAACTTCCTGGGACAAATGCCACCCTTGGAAGAAAGATATTATTAAATCAAACAGCAGATTTCTGCACACTGCAATGGCATTGACACACCTGCTAAATTATGCCTTGCTGTTTTTTCAAAAATTTCTGTTGTTTGGAGATCGAGCTTTGTATGACGTGTGCATGGCTTTCACATACTTTTTTCTTTATGTGGTCCCTTTCCTAAAAGACGAGGTAGAAATATCTGTTTTCTGAACACTAGGTGCCCTAGCCTAGGATGGAAAGACAGAATGGGTCCCTGCTTTTCTCTTCCCCAGAGACTGGAAGCACTGTTATCTAAAACATTTTGATGTTTGGGTCTTTACCTTAGAGGTCCAAAGGGAGATAATGAGGTGTTCTACAGGGAGCTGTCCTGAGCAGTGTGTACCAAGAATACCAAACACCTCAAGGGGACGTTAAAAGAACACCAGGCAAAGTCCCAGTGTATACCTGTGACCAGTACTTATGACGAGGACCAAGGGGTCTGCACAGTATCAGAAATAAGAGTAGTTTTTGCCAGGTTTGTTTTGGCAGAAACTCAGCACTTCTCTCAGAATTAACATCACTGAGCTTTTGTCACTGAGGTGGGCTGCTAGCAAACACTGTATCACAAATAACCCTGCTCCCACCAACCCTGGAGGCCCCAGGGTTTGTCACAGAGGTTACTGGGTAGTACTGGAGCAAAAAGATGTGAATGTTTCACCCCCATTTTAATAACTGCTCCAACCAGCAGTTAAAATCCCTGTCTCTCATTGCGGCTGTCTTGTAGCTCAAATGCTGGAGACTCCCTTCCTTTCTGGATGGATGCTCCAGTGGCTTCCAGCTACAGGCAAACACTGGCTATTACCAGATAATGCTTTCAAATTTTCCCTTGCGTGCAAGGAGAGATGGAAGCAGCACCTGTGTTGACAGACTAGGACTCTGTCTATACAGAACATATGGGTTCTGACTGATTTTATGAATTCTGTATTAATCTGTCATATATTTTCTAGCAAAGCCTGCTAACATACCTCCTAGGCTGGTGTAGCAAACACTGGTAACATACCTCCTAATCTTGCCTAGAAGCAGCTGTGTGTCAATGTAAGACAGGGTTGTAATTTTGGGTGAAATGAAGGGCTGGTGTCTGGGAGAACTTCTTTATTTCTTCCAACTGTGACATTTGGTCTATTAATGTTATTATAAACTACACAAGCCTTGCTTACATGTATACTTGGACCACTGTTGCTACAGCAATTCTTCATCTAAAAGATGATTAGCACTAAGTGACTCAGCCCAGTAGGACAAGGAATGTGTTGCTATAGAGTTCCCAAGAAACAAGAAACTACTTCTTCCTGGTTATTACCAAAGGTTAGGTAAAAACAATGGAAAATACTTGGCAGAAAAGAAGCGCCAAAGACAAATGAATCAGTCCCTGTTGGTGAAAACAGACCAGCTGCCAGGGCAGTGGAAGCTTTTGGGCCCTCTCCTGGCAGGGGCTCAGAGAGCGAAGCAGACCTGGCCAGAGCCCAGCCCCAGGTGGAAGGAGAGAGCTGCAGGGAGAAGCTGGGATGGCTGAAAAGGCTGGACAAACTCAGCAGGTTTTCGCTGTGGGAACAGGAGGGATTTCTGCAGAGAGTTTACTATTGCTTGGTACACCCACCCCCAAAAGACAGCACAGGGACACTGCCTGATTGTGAGCAGGGAAAGTTTAGCCGGACATATATGATATGATATGAGATGAGATGAGAGGATATATGATATGATATGATATAGTATACTATGGTATGGTATGGTATGATATATGATATGACATGATATGATATATAGCCTCTTTCATTTATTAGTAGCTTTTAAGTCTCAGTGTGACTCAACCATTTGTACCTGGAAGCCCAGCTTTTCTTTTTTTTGTTTTATTTTTAGAAAAGATGTCCCATAAGATAACCACAGTATTATTACTGAGATTCATCCAATCTGAAACAACAGCTCTGAACTTGTAATTCTCCCATTCGGAAACAAAGCCATGGTATGAGATGGCTGCTTTTAGTAACATGTATATATTATATATCTAAAACCCAGAGACTCCTGAATCCCTTCTGTTACTTCTTTTCACAGAAATGCACCGAGAAGCAGAATCCCTTACTTTAGGTTTGTCATCTGGAACTGCCCCTGAATATTTACCAGAAAGCTGTAGTATCCAAGGACCTTGAAGAATTTAGTTTTGACTTGGCTGGAATACATAAAGCTGTATTTATAGTTTACAAATGTGTAAAGATGACCTGTGCATGATGAATATTGTGCAGGAAAGGATGTCTGGGAACTTCCAAGCCAGAGACATGAGGCACATCTGTATTTGATAGGGGTTGTCTACAACACAGCAAAGTTGTTGAGTTGAAATTTCATTTGGAAGTGCACAAATTCTTTTATTTGTTCTCTTGTTCATAGCGTGCTGTTTTGAAAAGTCAAATATATATATATATATATATATATGAAACATGATTATATCTTCAACACACAAAAGTGCTGATTCCATACTGCAAGGGTAACCCAGTGAGAGCTTTCAGTATCTGTAGTGTCACCCTAGGCATCTCTACACAGCTGCAAGCTCCATGGAAATTCTCTCTCAAAACCTGGCTTTCAGGGAACTTGCTTTTTGTACACCCCAAAAATTTCTGATCTTGTCTGAGAGAGGAAGGAATCTATATCAGAAGAATTTTTTTCTCTGTTTCTAGGTCCTCAGCTTAGGAGAAAGCAGGAACTCAGGGATTTGCCGATCACCAGGTTTTTGTACTCAGTCTGTCTTGCTCCTGGTTTTACAGATCCTATTTTCTGTATGGAAATTTGATTAAAAAGGTAATCCCTTCAGAACATAAGGCAATAACAGAACAATAAATGGCTGTTTGTTTATGGGCAGCCATGCTCAGTGGAATACAGAACAAGGACAACTAGGAGGAATCCCTCCCATGCTTAAGTGATTCTATATTCCTGATATATTGTGCATGATGCAGGTGGGAGAGAAGGAGTGGACCTCAAGGGATTTATTTATCCTGCAGAATTTAATGTAATTCCCTTTAGCATCAGTGGAGCCTGTCTTTGCAGAGGAAAGAGTTGACTTCATTTGTAATTAAAAGGTCTGTTTTATTACTAAGATATAAGAGTGGACTGAAAAATAACAAATGTTCCCCAATTATATGAGAGGAATAAGTCTAGATACGTACAATGCATTGTTTGAAGGCTTGCGTGTACCTTGAATAAAGACTTGCTCTTATACATGTGAATGTTGTATGTGTGTTGAAGATGAAATAAAACCTAGAGGATCCTGTCAGGATCCTGTTATACTGACAGAAGGGATGTCCCCATCATAAATTCATTCATTTTTCCCTTCATCCATTCACTTGTTTCTAACAATGGCTGTTTCTGACAATTTTGTTAGCTGTTGGACTCCCAGGCAGACAGAGCTCTGGGATGAATGTTCTGTTAGTCTTTTATTTTCCAGTCATTGAGGTAGATAACTGACAGGATAAAAAACATTTCCCAGGAGTTTATTTTTCCAACTTTTTTCTTAATTCCTTTAACCAATGCTGTAATTGTGTCAGCTACAAACCTGATAGGCTGGAGAGGGACCTATTGTATGAGGAAACTGTATTTGCAAGTCTTAAGTGGTGCTTGACATCATGGTAAGAACAGTTTATCTTTGACTTCTGCTATGAGAAATGGTCCTTGTTATATGAGTGACTATACAAACAGGCTAACATGGTTTTGTCAAGCTGCAGAAAGGTGCTATTTTTTTCTTTTCTAGATTGCTGTCTGATTTTAAATTATCCATTTAATGAAAGACTGTTAGCAACAAACCTTGACAGTGTATTAAGCATTCACAACCACCTAGATTTACAGTTTAAATGAAGTGACTATGTCACTCACAAAAAGCCCCTTAGTTTAGAAAAGCGGGTTTTCACTAGCTTTCATAAAACACGGTGCTGTTAATAAAATGCCGTCAGTCTGCAATGTAGCTGTTTAGGCAGAATAGTAACACAGAGACAGTTCTTTAAATTTATTTTCTAGATGGATGGATGATTTCTCTTTAAAAGACAGCACTGAAATGGTCACCATGTAAGAAAAAAAAGAAGTAGCAAAACACAGCCCCCCTTTCTGAAGGATTATCTGTCCAGGTCAAAATATAAACAATGAGAAAGTGCAAGGGCTTTGTTATGCGTGAGGCCTATTGGCCATTTCAGAGCAGTCCTCTGTGTCACCAAAGCGAGTTGATGACAGATGGTGAGACTGTCCTTGCGAATTTTTCACCTTAACATGACAGCCTATATGGAAATGTCCTGTGATCACTGGGGATTCTCCAAATGTCCCTTGGTAATCAAAACAAACGGGAACGATTTTTTTACTTGGAGCCTGAAGCAGTTTTAAAGATTTGTCTTTATGTATAAAGTCTTTATACTGCTTTGCAAGAACTGTAAACAATGGACAAATACAATGGATTTCACATTGCATTTATAATAATTAACCTTTAGTCATTTAGTGAAGAAAGACAGTTTATAAGATAATTCTATGAGGGAAGTAAAACTCTTTAAAACCTCAAGAAAAGAAAGCAATTAATCGAAAGAAAACCTGGAACTCTTTGAAATCTATATTCAGGAAATATATTCTGGTCCCCTTTGGCACCTCCATCTGTATTCAAAAGATAGAATTCTTCAATTTTGCGTTACTTTTCTTCTCAAAAAGAAAACAACACCTGTGAATCCAGGGCCAAACACTATTCTGCTTAACTTAAGCCCAATAAAATTAGCAGGAATACTTGACATAACAGATTCAGTCCTTTACAAACCGTACTGCTGCTCAGGGCTAGAGCCACCATACATCAGAGAATGAGACAGCTCAGCCTCTGTCAGGGGAAGAAAAAATCAGGCAACCTCTCCACCCACAGACAAAACCCCTAGATCTCCAGCCAGACCCTGTTTTGTGTGATATCAGCCTTGTTCTTCCTCTGCTGTCAGCCCGTATCCTTACAAAAACAACTTTGGAGAAGTGCAAGTGTTTGGTGGGAGCTGTGGTGGGATCCTGGGGAGAACTGAGTACCACCGCCTCACTGGGAACTCAGGCGTGGAAAAAGAGCATCTAGTCTCTGCGGTAAACTGGACTAAAGAGGACAAAAGTTTGGGCCGCAGTAAGAGCTGGGCTGAGGGGACATTTGCTGTGTACCATTATCTCCATACCCAGAGTGCTTTGCCTATGGCAGCAGTGGGTATCACAGGCTCTGATGGCACATTTTGGCTAGTGGAATAAGCATTAAGACACTACGCTGATAAAGATCAGAATACAGGGATACGATATTTCATGCCCTGCTTTGACATCAGGCTTGGACCCCAACTTAGCAACTTTCAGGGACTCATGCTGTGTGTTCTTTGTTTTTCCTTGTGGCTGCTTCAGGTAGCCACTAGTTATGTTTGAACAAAGGCCTTGAAGACTTTTGCACAAAGCTTCTATTTTCAAGTGGAAAGTGTCATAATGATCGAATTGTGTGACTCCAGATTAAATTTTAGGCTTTGTACAGTACTCTAAGCTCAGGTTTTCGTTCTGCTTTACTTCATACTTAAGCTATTCTAATTATTGATTGAAAGGTGGTCTAAGGAAAGACTAGAGATCATGAGCCGAGAGGTTTTTGTGCTCTGTTGGTGACTGAACTGAACCCATCTCATAAATTCAAGATATTCTTCCTGATTTTTGGGGGTGCAGTATATTCAGACTTTGAATTGAATGTGAGTTTTCAGTTCTTTCTCTGTCACTTTGTCACCTGGGCCATTTCAGTTTTAGGTGCCCAACTCAATTATGTGCTACCTGGTTTTGACAGTTTTAGCCTCCAAAATGGATTTAGGCATTTGTCTACCTCCCTAAAACCATATACCTATGTATAGATAAAAATAGTTTTCTAGTCTACAGATGCAAATGATTAGATTTCAGAAAATCAATTCTGGGAATTTCAGGACATATTTTATCAGGTTTTATATACAGAATTGATATCTGTTCAGAATTACAGTATGTGAAGGAATGGTGCTTATTTATTTATTTATTTATTTATTTTGGTGAGGGGAAAAAAGTTAGTTTTGACATTTTTTACAGCCTAGTTTTTAATGAGAAAAAGTTTGCTGTCATTTCTTCATTGTCAGCATCAGGTACTGTAATTTGCTCATGTAATACATTCTGGCCCAAAGGTATATTGCCAACCTACAGAGTGATTTCATAACAAAAGAATCAATAGCTCATTATTTTTGGACTCAGAATAGTTTGCATGTTGCTTTAGAGACTTCATGACATTTAGGAGATTATTTGCAAATTAAAACAATCTTTGGATCAATCCATTAAATTGTCAGTTAATCTTCTTAAATTACACTTTGTTTTAAGCTCCATGTAAAAAGAATATTAATTTTCTTTTTTTTTTCCCTGCAAAACACAGGGTAGAAGTTTGAACTGGTTATCTAACTGGATGATGATGTTAGCTGCTGAGTAGTTATTCTATTAAATGTCTCTATAAAGTAACAACAGCAAAACAGTGGTAGGTATCAAACCTCATCTTCTAAATTTATTGGTCTGACAATTCAAACACATGGTGCTGCAAGTGGAGCCCCCTTGAATCATATTGCTGTAACTTCTGTTACACAAGATGTGGGCTTGAATTAGCTTCCTCCTCTGAATTCTTTTTCAGGAGGTATACGATGTAGAAAAACAAGTTAGTAAGTCACTGAGAGAAGGAATGTGACTTTCAAATTAAATTATACAAAAGTAACTTTTTAAACATCACTTTTTTTTATCTAGTTATTTCTGACCTATAAAACATTCACCTATGCGAAGGCCATCTTGTCCAGCCCATTCTTCCTTCTCCCATTGTGGGCTGCCTGACTTGAAGGCTGGGGATCCAAATTTATGATAGGCCTCCAGTTAAGTAGTGATTAAAGCTCCTTTGTGCACAAGCAGATCACTGCACTTGTGCCAGCCTCCCCTAAAGCCACTTTTCCATGGTGAGGCCACCTCTTTTTCCTGTCATACACCTCCAGCTGTGCTCCCAGGATGCTCACCTCCTGGACAGACTCGTATCCTTAGGGAGTGGAACAGCAGCCACAGAGCTGCCTCTGCTTTTCTGGTTGCTGTATTGCCCCTTAATTTGTCAGCAAAGGAGTTGTTCTGCATCCTTGGTCCTCTCCCTCGCTGCCCCTCTCCCTTTACATGCTGCTCGGAGTCCCTGCTCCGACAGCCGTCTGCTGTAGTAGCCCCCTGTGATGCCCAGGGACCTTCCCCAGCCCTCCTGGCAGCCCAGTTCCTGACCTCAGCCCTCCGCCCTTGAACAGAAGGGAGCAGGGAGATTTTTCTCCTGATGAGGTTACTTGGTCTATTAGTCTGCAGATTTTGTGGCGACATATAAACCAGGGGAATACAGACAGCTACATTTGCTCATATTTCTGTTGTTCCAGAATCTTTGGGCAATAGCTGGGGAAATACACAAAAGAACAAGCGCTGGAAGGATTTCTAGCCCAGATTTCCCTCTTGTTTTAGACATCCATCACTGTGAGTTTCACTGTGAATTTCCATGGAAAGCAAACTTAGAACTAGTAAGTAAACTTTTTTTCTTGCAGAAACCACTTTTTGCAGAAACCAGTTTCAGAGCATGCATATGGCAATGTTCCTGCTGAGGGGTTTTCTGCCTGATCAAGCTGGAAAAGAGACAGAGCACGCTGGTTAGACTAACTGCAGCTAACCAGTGTCACCTGACTAGAAACTACAGAATGCTTTTAGTCTGTACAGGTGTCGTGGTTTAACCCCAGCCAGCAACTAAGCACCACGCAGCCGCTCACTCACTCCCCCCCCATCCAGTGGGACGGGGGAGAAAATCAGGAAAAGAAGTAAAACTCCTGGGTTGAGATAAGAACGGTTTAATAGAACAGAAAAGAAGAAACTAATAATGGTAATGATAACACTAATAAAATGACAACAGTAGTAATAAAAGGATTGGAATGTACAAATGATGCGCAGGGCAATTGCTCACCACCTGCCGACCGACACCCAGCCAGTCCCCGACTGGTGATTCCCCGCCCCCCCTTCCCAGTTCCTGAACTAGATGGGACGTCCCATGGTATGGAATACACTGTTGGCCAGTCTGGGTGAGCTGCCCCGGCTGTGTCCTGTGCCAACTTCTTGTGCCCCTCCAGCTTTCTCGCTGGCTGGGCATGAGGAGCTGAAAAATCCTTGACTATAGTCTAAACCCTACTGAGCAACAACTGAAAACATCAGTGTTATCAACATTCTTCACATACTGAACTCAAAACATAGCGCTGTACCAGCTACTAGGAAGACAGTTAACTCTGTCCCAGCTGAAACCAGGACAACAGGACCGAGCCATTGAGTAACAAATAATGGCCTGAGTGCGCCAATAAGTAATGACAAATAACAAATATATCAGAAAATATCCCAATAATGCATGGATTCTTTAAACAAAATAAAAAGCTACATTTGCTTGGTATCTTTACTAAACTCTTTTGCCTTGGCTCCACGTACTTTGCCATTTATTTATGTATCTGTTTTACTAGGAACAGTCATCTAATCGTGTGACACCAGAGACAAAATTGTGGCCATGTGGATATCCGCGGCAAAACTTTGGCAAATGGATTTCATCTTTCTTGACCAACATGCTCAATCAGTTTGATCCCTCAGAAAGTTTTTCATGCACTTTAGTTTTGACAATTGCTATATTTTCTATCAGTGTGGTAAAGCTTGTTTTCTTCAAGTACTGAAACTGCTCAAATGCACTGTTATGTCCTAGATAACTTCTGACCACCTATGTTAGAAATGGAAATTAGGTTTAGTTCACAAGAATGCTCAGTTCCACAAAGGCACTATAAATACAGTCTTCTCCCTCTTGATACTGCCCTAATGCAAATAATTATGACATACAATAACACAAGCAAGACTTCTGGACAAAAGCTAACATTTTGTCCTCCAAAGTCTGAGAGACTTGAAAAGATGTCATTGTGCTACCCTTTGAATGTACCTTATTGAGTCAGTGTACTGGGGTCTGTGTTTATTCTGTGTTTCCAGTATTTAAAACCATCACATTCTTTTAAGAAGACTTTGTTTGAAATAATTTCTAATGTATTCAGAGTTGAAAACATCTTTAAATGGGTTTGTGATAAGCACATGAGGGAATACAAATATATGAGTTCTGCTGTTAATGTTATTTATTATTTGTAGTGTGGCAACACTGGTGATTCACTAATGTGCTAGGAGGTGTATAAACACAGAAATGAAGCATCCCAAAGAATCTGTAACTCTCTCATTCCTCCCTTGCTGATCCCAGTATGACTTGCTGTAATGACAGTTTGCTAGATAGAATCAATACCCAAAATGTTGCTTTTCCTAAATTGAAGGTCTGCAGCTTTTCTGGAGGTATTAAATATCTCATTTTCTCTATTTTAACTATGAATATGTTCATTTTTAAGCAGGGGTGTGTGTGTGTCTCTCTCTCTCAAAATTAGATGCTTAAAGCATGAGACTTGACTGTCTTAAAATATTAATACAGAGGGACTAATCCCCTGAACTGTCCTGTGCTCGTGACGTCCATGCAGCTGCTCCCTTATGTGACAGCTACGAATTTGTCTGACACCAACTGGATATCTCAAGAGCTAAGAGCAGCAGCCCTCCAGCCTGGGCTGAGGTTTGGGAGAGAAGCTTTTTGGAGGCTTCAGTCTTTTATGGCCTGCGGTCAACACAACAGTTGTAAGACGTTAACTAGAGGGTTATTCTGGTGCCTGCCCAGATCATTTTTTCCTTGTTGCTACTCTCTGCTTCCACTGTGCTGCTCTGCAGGTGAAGGAAGAAAGGGAGTCAGTGTGAGAGCAGCTCTAACAGCATGCCCGTGTCACCATCTCTGCTGACTTAAGACATAGAAATGTCTGATTTTTAACTCATCTGTGATGTCATTTTCACCCTTGCGTGCAGGCAGAATGGCAATGCAGGAAAGGGAAGGGGGTTCCTTGTCATAAAATCACAGAATGGTTTGGGTTGGAAGGGACCTTTAAAGATCATCTAGTCCAACCTCCCTGCCATGGGCAGGGACATCTTTCACTACATCAGTTGCTCAAAACCCCATCTAACTTGACCCTGAACACGTCCAATAATGCGCCATCCACAACTTCTCCAGGCAACCTGTTCCAGTATGTCACCATGCTTATCATAAAAAATTTCTTCTTAATGTCTAATCTAAATCTACCATCTTTCAGTTTACAACCATTGCCCCTTGTCCTGTCACTACAGGCCTTGGTAAAAAGCCTCTCTCCATCTTTCTGGTAAGACCCCTTTATGTATTGAAAGGCCACAGTAAAGTCTCCCCAGAGCCTTCTCTTCTCCAGGCTGAACAACCCCAACTCTCTCAGCCCTTCTTCATAGGAGAGATGTTCCAGCCGTCTGACCATTCTCATGGCCCTCCTCTGAATCTGCTCAAACAGATCCATATCTTCCTCGTGCTGGCGACCCCAGAGCTGGATGCAGTACTCCAGGTGGAGTCTCATGAGAGCAGAGTAGAGGGGCAGAATCACCTCCCTCAACCAGCTGGTCATGCTTCTTTTGATACAGCCCAGGATACGGTTGGCTTTCTAGGCTGTAAGCGCACGTTGCCAGCTCATGTCCAGTTTTTCATCCACCAGGATCCCCAAGTCCTTCTCCACAGAGCTGCTCTCAATCCATTCACGCTCCAGTCTGTACTGATATTAAGGATTCCCCTGACCCAGCTGCAGGACCTTGCACTTGGCCTTGTTGAACTTCATAAGGTTTCTATCAGGAAAACTCGGCCATCAGTGAGCTGTGCTTGTTCTGCAATGTAGCTGAAGAGTTCAGTTCATTGTAGCCTGCCAGGATTTCCTCTGTGCCTTCTTTCCACTTAGTATTTCTCAGTGTCTTTCAAAGCCCAGATGATCTGAGTGTCAGAGTGGCAATGTAAGCGAATTTGTGCCTGATGCTCAAAGGATTTAACCAGAAAAGTGGTGCATGTACCTCCTCCCACAGGGAGAGCGGAAGAGGCTGCCCAGGCTGAACTCTCACTGCAACACTTGCAACTAGCACCTTGTATTTGGTTTTTAAATTGAAATGAAGGATGCTTGCTCCTAGAACTTCGTTTAACATAGAAAATAGCAGAACAATGTAATTTTGGGGAGAGAGGTGGGAAGAGCAACAGGATGCCTACCTTGACAGTAGACCTTGGTGCTTTGATTGTCCTCTGATGAAAGGCTTTCCTTTTCTCCTGCTGCTCCTTTGCTGCTTGCTGCTGATACATCCATGTAATATGATGTGGGATGCCACAGGTGTGTCCTGAAAGAAGTGTAGTCTTCCAAAAGCTAATTACTTTGAATGCGGTATTGTGCAGGTGTTCCCAGGATATTTCTGGTTCTGGAGCTAGTTTCGTTAATGCTGCCTCTGTGTATCACAATTTGGACATGCCCAGAATTATCAGCTTAGCATTTGTCAGAGAAAAGATTGTTGGTTGCTTTTCTTCTGCTGCAGTTTTCTAGGGAGAGAAGAGGGAAGGACTGAGGCAGTGGTGCAATCTACTTCTGTCTCCTCTTCTTGCTTGTTCCTGCCTGTGGTAGGGCAGAACTGGTGAGTTGTGAACAAAATTCCTGATCAGTACATACCACTCTCATGAGGCTTTCTGAAGTACTGTTTTTCACAACCTCTATTTTCCTCAGTACCTAAACATTTCTGCTGAAATATTAAAATTATGGGAAGAAATCTTCCTCTGTTAAAAATAAAAGGGAGAAAAAAAAAAGCACAGAGGTCAACCAGTTCCAATGTAAACTCCCCCCTTCTCTTCACCCGCTGGATGTTTATGATAAATTGAGTGCATCTTATCTGTGACTTGCTTACATAATGAGGTTGGTCTTTATTATCACATTGCTGCTCTCTCTAGAAGGAGAAAGGGCGAGTTTAGGTTTTAGATCTTTTGTAATTACAGGAAAATATGCAACTAAGTCATGTTCACCTCACAGGATTCTCAAAGCTTTTCCATTTGATCCTTCTTACTATTTTAAGTAGCAAGTGTTTGGAAATGTCTGTGCTTTTTTATTTTATTTTTTATTGCTCTGATGCTTTAATAATGTACATTGTGCAACTGTGTTAGATGCATGATTGATGCCATCCCTACCTGCCTGGAAAGATAATGATAAAATATCTTAGGGAGTATTTTCTCCAAGTGATGCATACATGGAATTCCCATTAATGTTAATGTGAGTTGTGCAGATCCACCCAGTGAGTGAAGACAAGGCCGAAGATGTGATAGTTATATTAGGGCTTATGTCTTTCACGGCAGGCAGGCAGGCTTCTAAGTGGCAGGCACGTTTCTTTGAATTTAACAGAAAGCCATGCTAAAAAATGCCAGTTCTGTGTGATATGCAGATATATTGCCATTAAATTTTACGCCCAAATCTTACAGCTGTAGCTGATCTTACTAAAGAAATAGGTTTCTATTAAATACCTTCCACTAACTAGCTTCCATAATTCCAGCATGATGGCTGGAACTCAATGAAGGATTTTAATAGATTGTCATAAGCTGAAAATGAGGAAAGATGAAATTCAAAACATATCCCAAAATGGTTCTTTCTAAAGGAAGCAGTGAGGATGAATTGAACACCCAAGACAGTATTGAAAAGGCCCTGAATCTACATTTCTTCCTTATTTTCTTTTGCCAGCAAGAATCTAGTGTGAACATGTGTGCAGCTTGGCATGTCGGCTGAGGTCCAATGTTTGCACTTGCAACATCTGGCACAAATCCTCTACAAGTGAAGAGACAGGTTTTGTCATTCTGTCACCTACTGTCCACGAGCTTCATTACCAATGGTGTGACTGTTTGCATTGATCAGATAAAGTAAAACACACAGAATTTGAGCAGCTCTGGAGAATTTCACAGTTTACAACATTAAAATGGGCATACCATTTTACGGTTGTTATTGCTTTTCCTGAGATGGTGTTGAACTCTTGGTCAGCATTCAGTCATGAACGGATGAAAGTCTTGACAGATTCTAGGAGCTATTCTGAAAAGGCAGCCATGCCAAAATGTTTAAAATTAAGATATTTGGTTATATTTAGAAACCTTAAAAAATGCTTTCATTTTCATGTCTGACACTCAGCTGCCCTTCAAGTTAGAAGAGCTAAAACTGTCTATTAAAATAGTATTTTAAAATTGTTCTGGTAAAGAGGACAGAAATGCTGGAACCTTGAACACATTCTTACAAAAGAAAACGTTATGGAAAATCCTTCCACAACCAGGGCAGGTTAGATCAGCACTAAGGAAAAACGTCTGCCAACTGATAAATATTTTGTCATAAGCATTCTTATAAGCAGTGAGTGTTGGATTCTGCTCTTCAAAGCTGTTGGAAAATTAAGACTTATTAATACAGAGCTCCAGGCCCTGAAATTGGATGTAATTGTGCTTTTGCAGACCTTGCTGCAAGGGCTGAAGGAGTTTGCTGAGACCGAGAGGATTCTGCAGCTATGCCTGCCCCGGTAGACGGAGCAGAGCCAGGGCAGTGGCTTGAGTGCCAGACCATGAGTGTCCATAGTGTTTGGTTATTAGCACTTGTCCTTGGCACAGTTCAGGCTTGTGCCAAATAATAGCATTTTCTGAGACAAAGCCTTGGCATGTTTTGGAGAATAACACAAGTTAGGGGCTGCTCTCAGTAGGCAGGTTGGATTAGACCACATTGTTTTGGGGAGGAAGAAAGAGAGTTTAGCCAGATGGCTGTGAGCCATTATGACATTTGCCTTTAGGGTTCCCTAGTCTGTTTTATTTATCAGGGTAGACATCACCTGTAAAGTCTCATATGTTTGTAGCAGTGGGATGCCTGTTAGTAACTAAGACAAAAATATCCTGATCCCTTTGAAGCTTTTACATGCATTGACCCAAATCACTAATTTTTTCAAGGACTTTGTAAAAAAAATCCAACATATGAATTAAATCAATTTGATATCTCATCTCTCAAGTGTTCAACTGATAGTCTGTCAGCTAATCCTGGTTGCTCTCTTTCCCAGGGCACCTTGGAGACACACAGGAGCTTGCTCCAGGCTAAATTAATTATTCTAGTGATGGTGGCAGCTGCATGATCCCAGCTGCCTTCTTTTCTGGCCACTTGATAGCAGTAGGGCTCCAAGAAAAAGGGCCACAGGCTCCATGTATTAATCTAGTAGTGGGGACCTACTCCTGACTATACTTGTGCTTGAGTCAACCCTTGAATATACACAGTATGGTGCGTGGGAGGTCCATGCATAAATTCCAGAAAGCACTGGGGCTACTGCATATATGATTAGGTCTACCTACATTACAACTGCTGATATTTGCAGAGAAAGAAGTGGCCCATTCAGCCAGAAAATCTGTGTGCCATTGCTGTACAACATGTCCTTGACTACTGTCCAAGTGTCCTTTTGTTCCTTTTGAGTTCAATAACTCAAGAGCAAATATTTGACTCTAGGGGGTCTGGGTCTTTCAGTCTTTCTTGTGTGGCCCATCGTTTGGACCGAGAGATGAAGATTTGACCCTGGAAGAGTTCGTTCACAGAAGTTCCTAATTTAGTACATGTGTAAGCATCTAATTCCAAATTGATGCTCAGCTATTGCCTAACCCTGTTGGTGCCCTGGGAGCCTTTGCATGAGACTTTAGCCAGAGAATTCCTAGTGGCATTCATTTCTGTTGCTTGGCATGTTCCCTTTCAAGCAGGGCACCTGAAAATGCCAAACTGCTCAGTGCCTAAGCCATAGCAAGATTCACAAACCACAGGTGTGTTTTTCTGATCTTCTTGGCAAGTACTGATATAAAAAAATATTTCAGGATGTCTTTACCAGCTTGGGTCACAAACAAAACTCAATGACCCATCTCAAATGCTCAACAGCCCAATGCATGGAGCACTCATGCATAATACACAGGCTCATTTTCTTCTCCTGCTTGCTTTGGAACACAGATTTGAAGCCACATCTTACCCTCCCAACAGAAAATCTTCTACCAGATCAAGAATTCACCAGCTATCACACAATAGCACGCTCTAAGATGAATCCCTCATTCCCTCTCGGTGAAGCTAATCTACTTATTATAAAATACTTAAAATATTCATAGTAAATATTCAGACTCTATAGCTTAATGACTACTGCTGTTGCCTGGAAGACTGGGTTTCTAATCACTGCCCTAATGAATAAACATCTGAGATTTGCAGATAGTGGACAATGCCAAAGAGAAAGTACTCCTTTCAGAGTAGGGTGCATTATCTGTGATTATTTAGCCAAGAAATTATTACAGCTTCCTTCAGCTCCACAGGGGCAAATTTTGACTGGAAAGACCCCTGTCTCTGGGAGGAAATTATATTTGCAGTGCAGAGATACCATAGTGATAGCATTCTATACAAAAATAAAAAAGAGCCCAAGACAAATTCTTTAACCCAGTCGGAGTATTGTAGCCTACAGGAAAGATCTTCAACCAAAATTGCAAAGCTAGACTGACAGTGGTGCTTTTGGATGATTGCTTCTATTCATCAGACTTCCAGTCCTTAGTGAAATCAGAATGAAGAGGGTTACATTGTTTTTTCTGTAGTGTAGGCTTAGAAAAAAAAATAATGTTGTCCTATTCATTTATTATCAAATTTGAACAGTTTGCTTTTAAAATGCTAAGAGTTACCCCAGCTGAACTCTCCTTTTTAGGCAGTAACTAGTTCAGATTGCCTTCCATGGGACTCTAAAATCAATACAGAGAATGAGAGACAGAAGGGAAAATGTGCATTAATCCATTAAATTAATCTTCATCTTCAAGTCGTTATGCTAAAAAACCCCAAGATTCTGTTACATTGGACTTTTTTCTTTTCTCCTACAACCCACTTAGAAATCCAGAAGTTATAAAGTTTTGCCTTGTCACAAGCTATAAGTTATGGTGGCACAGCAATATTTTTTACTGTCCAGATAAAAAAGGAAATTACTAACTCCATCCTTGCCTGGTGATGCAGTTAGCTGCCTGAGGTCTCAGTGGTTTCACTTCATTTAACATGAGGAAGTATAAAACTGACATATAAAAATTCCCTTGAGCGATCATTCATAATTGTAAAAAAAACTTTTTGTAAGGTTTTCTGATCTATCCACACATTGATTTTTATGCAGAGAGCGTCTTATTTTTACAAACAAAAGGTTCTTTCACATCTGTTACATATCTTCCCATTTTGGTTTTCCTTTGTTTTTATTTTGATACTGTATTTAAATTTATCCTCTACACTCATTCTTTGTAGTCTCTGAGATGACTGAATGTTGAGATTTTGAGAACCTTCTGCCTTCTCCAGGTATTGCTGGAGTTGCTAGCTTTGGTAATGAGGTTTACTTGATTTTTTTTTCAATAAAATGATCCAGACATTTTAGCAAAGTCACTGTCGCTGGTTTTTTATGAATCCAGTCTCCCAAATTCAGTGAGGGAGAAGACTTTAGGGCTCTTCAGAAGGAATTCTTGTAAATAGACCACATAGATTTCCAATCTGTAATTACAGAGCTTACAAGCCTCATGCTTTGAATATTTAATTTCTCCAGGTAGGCTATATTTACAGGAAGTGTTGATCCACTCTGTGGTGGTTGGAGTTCACGTGTGTAAGGCATTTGGAGTGATTGCAAATATATTAAGCCAAATGTACAATTACTAATGATTTGTATGAAGCACTGAAGTCAGTATCAGTATTTTCCATGTAGTCCTGAATATGTCAGATCTGAGCGACACCAGTGCCATGAAGGAGAATGGGGATGTTCTTGTTAAAAAGAAAACAGATGGTTTTGAAAGATACCACTAAAGGTTTTCAGAGCCCAAACTCTTTTTTCTTCTAACTAGTTACCAGGCAACTATATACTGTGGCTACTGATCATTTTAGTCAAGGTAAAACAGTGATGAGAGTGACCAAATACCAAAGAACAGTTGAAACAAGTGTGCTTACACATGCATTAGGTAGGGAAGTCAGTAAGGGATGATTTGGTAATCAAAATTTTGTGAGGAAGCTGTAAATAAAGGCAAGTTCTAAATAGAGCTCATTTTAAAAAATTGAGAATGATGAAGAATTAAATTAGGCTGACCAATTCACAGTGTTCCCAGAGAAACTGTATGCGCGCTTTTAAACTTTATGCTGTTGCAGCAATGTGAAATCATCAAAATCTCAGCTTTTAAGTAGCAAAAAAAATCCCCCCTTCATGGTTGTACAGCAGAAGCTGGAAAATGGGATCCCAGAAGGCTTAAGATAGAAAAGTGAGTCATGAGACATAAAAAAGTTAAAAATATAATTCTATTGATTTTTATAGCAACCTCTTAGCTCTTTGATGTCTGCCTGAAAATCTATGAACAGTTGTCAGAGAGAGACCTTGCTGATGGCATCCAGCACCTCTGAGCTCCTAAATTTGGCGGGAAGAGCCTCTGAATTCAATGTCACAGTAACAGGTTAGTTCATCTCATCCCTTTCTCTCTATGTCTGTGGCTTCCATGGAAGAAAAATTCATCTGCACAGGACCTGAGTGAATGAACGTAGCATATGCCACTGTTACCATTTAGGATATGATAGACTGTACACCTTTTTAATTTTCTAGAAGTTAAACATTGGTTACTTGGGCAGTCAGTACGAGACAAAGGAACCTGCCAAAGATAATTCAACCCACCTGCACTAAACACCTGACTTAGACTGGGTTGAACTACCCTTGAGAATTGGCCACCCTTCCTCACTGGCTGTTACTAGAACCTGGACAACTAGGTCAGGCAAGCTGTATCTCAGGTGCTTCATGTCAGGTGAGAGCCCTAATTACAGGCCATTAAGCTTTATCCACCAGTAATCACAGTAGAAGGAAATTCCTCATGTGACTTCTGTGAAGCTAAATGCATTAATGTCATCACTTGACCGCCTAATTCCAAGTCCCTGTGCCAGCATATGAGACACTATGTGTATCAAAGAAAAGTTTTGTTCCACAAGGACAAAATGGTATCTTCTTCCTTATTCAGAAACAAATTATTGTTTTCAGTTGAAATCTTCCAGTAAACCCTAGATTGTCAGGCTGAAGTAGATACTGACTAGGAAGCTGCCAGTCCACAGGGTGAAAGTGGACCACTTTATAAGCAAATGAAAGCAAAGTCTTGCAAGGAGAGGTGCCAGGCAATCTTGGGGTGGCATGCCTGTCAGCTCCACCTGCAGGTGACAAAACCAAAAAGCACACAAAAGACCTACTAACATCAATTATCCGTTTCAGGTGCTTGAGAGGGTGGCTTGCAAATGCATGATATGACCATAACTTACATAAAAATCTCTACATATGTTGTTGCAAGCATGATATGATATCCAGAGATCATATTTAATGAAGTACCACATATTTTCTCAAGAGGTTTTTTTGTCTCAGGAGATGATAAAATACTCAGGGTCTTACAGATGGTTCCCATTCAGAGGAGCAATTGATAATTGAGTGCATTTAGTTATCAAGGACAATCAAAGCTATGTTTTCCTGAATCAGTATGCACCAAACAGAAAGAGAACAGCTCTTTGCTCATAGCTTCAAGCCCCATTCACACTGGGCTTACTGTTTCCTTGAGCTTTATTTCAAGTGTTGGTTCTAGCTGTAACCTTGGCATTTCTAACCCGGTCGTGAGAGTGCTGGGGATGTGTGACAGCATGTGTCTCCCGCTGCTATTTCTGTAGCAGTAATCAGATCTCTCTATATTATGGATGTGGGAAATATCTTTTGTGCCTGTAAATCTTTAGCACTTGCATTGAACTGGATGGGTTCCACACTTACTGGAACTTGCACTCATATAAATGTTTCCAGATCTGGGATTTCACTGTCTTTATAGACATACATACGCATACTTTGCGTGTGCCTGAATTGTAGTATTTGAGACAGTACCCCTCCAAACTTCTTCCATGTGCCTATACACTTTCCCCATGGTAAAGACTAAGATTTTACTCCTGTTGTACAAAATGAAAAAGTTTTCACTAAATAAACTGTATCTTTAAAATTGGATTAAAGAAAAAATGATCAGTAGTGGAACATAGCTGCCAGATTCTTCCTGTCAGGTACAGATTATATGGCATAGCCTGGCGGGTGCCGGGCCCTAGGAGTCTGGGTCCTGCCTGTTTCATTAAGCAGTATGAAGCCGGCTGTCAGCTATTAGCATGCAGAATATTAGCAGCACCATACCTGTCAAAGAGGAAAAAAGGGCCTCCATACAGCTATATCACTGTAATCCATTCATCAGTTTATTGAACTGAAGCTTGATAGGGGGTTTCTCAAATGCATGTGATGCCCCATGCTGTTAATAGTTTTGTATTTTGATCTCAGATTATGCTGAAAGATTTGTGCTAGCTCCCTTTGGTTATGTATCTGAAGTTGTTCAAAGGCAAAAGTTATTTCTTCCAGAGTTGAGTGTAATTTGCACTCACCATGTTTCTCCGGAGACACCTGTTTCATGGTTTGGGGCACTGGAGGTGGATAGAAATTCATCCTTCCATTTTGCTGAGTGTGCCACCAGAGGCATCCCCTGCACTCCTGTGGTTCTCCTGCTGTTGCCTTTCAAATCTGGGCCTTGGCCACTTTGTGTCTGGTCACAGTGCCGTGAGATCTGGCTACAGCAAAGCTGAGGAATGAGGCCAAAAGTGGATTAGGGAGGTTCCACTTGGTGACAGGCTGTTGTACATGCTTTACAGAGGTGAGATGGTTTTATGATAAGAAAGGTTTGCATCTGAGAATTGAATGAAATGTGCAAGAGCAAAGATATACTTCGGTATCTTTCTGAAAGCTTCGGTGCCATTCAGCTACCAATCCCCCTTCTGTAGCCCCCCTCCATCTCTGTCCTTTGTAAACTGTTGGCTGAAGATCCTAGAGCTCTCGAGAGGTCTTGGCAGAGGTTAAAGCTGCTTGAATGCCTGGTCAGATTTCCATGTGGAAATCTGGAAGGTTGGCAATGGACAGTTTTGTGGATATTCTTTTTGTTCACTCCATTTAATGACCCAGAACACAGTAGCACCATGAATGCATAGACGTCATGTGAAAGCATCTTTATGTAGCCTCAGTGTTCAAATTTCTAATCTTCTACACCCATGGTCCACATCTGTGGTTCTCACCCTCTGTGTCCAGATGCTTGGACAGTGCTCCATCCCCTTTGAGAGACAGTAAATGTAATTATCAGCCTTCTTGAACCACAGTACATAGCTGACAGCTCTCTTCTGGCCCTTGTGTAGTTCATTAGAAACCATGAAATTTACTCAGGAATCCTAAAATGAGGGAAGTTGGGTCTTACATATTCTATTAAATAATATATGCTTGGTTTCAGTGGTTGGCTTTTCATGTTTTGTTCAAAAATGCTTCAGTGTCCTTCCCAATACAGACTTAAAAGCATGTAAAATTGCCTTACTAGCAAAACTGCAAAAACTCTTGATAAATCCAAACAGCTATCATGGGGGACATCCTTATGGATCATGTTAGTAGAATATAGACTCAGCATTTCCTTCAGGTTCTTGAAATTGAAGTGTTTACTCCTAATTGGTGGAGATATCAACCCTTGGTCAAAAGGCTGAGCCTTATTTTATACTATAAATTACAAGTTTGCTGGGATACAAATCTTAGCTTTTGTGTTATTCATCTACATTGTATAAACTTTATTTACTACGTCAACATGGTTTTCAGTCTTAACTTTTATTTTTCTCATGTAGTTTTATTCCCAACAATTTGGAGAAGTGTATATTTAAGGATATACAGAATCTATATACGTATGGTTCTATAGCCAGGGAGCTGGACTTGCTAAATGTGTGTTAAAATCTGTCATTTTTCTTAGTAAAGTCTGAGGATTCTGTAACTTTCCTGCACAGCAAATACAGAGCTTGAGCAAGAAACGGTCTCAAAATCTGACACACAAGTGTGTGAAAATTGAGTCCCTCCAAAAAGTGGCCTCCAAAAATTTCCCCAAGATGTCTGGCAGGAACACTGTGACAAAAATCATCAGATTTGGCATTTGTGACGTCTTACCTTTGTGGCATACCAAGGAGAGCCACCGAAACACAATTTTTCCAAAGTAAAGAATGCATCCACTGAAAGGCTTTTTAGAAGAAAATTTCCTTTCATCTTTATTTTGAAACTCATTATTTTCCCAGATATGATGTTTCCTGACAAGTAGCTCAGATGCTCTGATAGTATGAAAACAGTAGTCCAATGTTCTGGCAAACTAGCAAAAGCAAAGGTGAAAAGATGTCAAAAATTAAGCTCATTTGTAAAGTGAATTTCCACATTTTTGTTCTACAATATAGACACAAAGTTTTATCAAAAGGAAGAAGGTGACCCACGTTGTTAAGATATAGACTAGAGACCAGAGTTCTCCTGCAAACCAACTTATGTGTTTAAAAACTAATCTACTAACCTTTAAAAAACTATATCTTAAGCTATTTAGAGGAACAGTACTTGTTTCACTTGTAATCAGTAAGAACAAAACTAAATATTGGAGTTTGGACCGTCTGCGAGGTGACTGCATGGAGGACAGTGAGTCAGCTGCTAGCACCATTTACCACCAGTCTACCTCATGTGAGATTTTGATGTTGAATCCCCCAGAACCGCAAATCTTAGTGTGAGTTCTGGCCTGAGTGGACTCAGAACTGGTCTTTGTTAAACTATAAATTTATACATTGGAGTAGCTGTTTTGTTATGTGAATATAAACAGTCATGAAAGGGACTGTGTGGTGGGTCTGACCTTTTATAATATGAGGAACTAGCAGACCTCAGTGTGTTCTGCAGCTAAATATAGGGAGACATCCACCTCATTTCTAGATTCAGAAATCACATTCAGGTTCAGCTAGACAGGAAAATTTTTAGATTTGCCCATATTTAGTATAAATATTTCTGTGTAATTTTATGTACCTTGGCCTTCATGAGCATTTCTATCTATGTACATGCCTTACCTAAAGATTTTTCTGTTTCAAAGCAAGCCGGAGCAAATCACTGCAAGGGTATCTCTGTGACAATTGCACACAAAGTCCACAAATTAAAAATCTTTTTAAGAAGAAAAGTAACCTGAACATGAGTTTCTCTGCAGAAGGATTTTTTATTACTCTTAATGTCCAAAGGCAGTAGTTCACATTATGAACTAATGGCCTGTGAAATGTCATTTAAAAATAAAAGATGTGTTTGAGTCAGAGGAATAACAACATCTTTGACTGTCCTATATTTTTTCCCCAATGTTTTGAAAGTAATTTAATTTTTTCTTCTATTTTTTTTTTAGAAAGATACTTGATCTCAGGCTAAAAAAGGACAGACTTAATTACAGACCATAGCTTTTTTGTCTCAATTTGCACAATTTTGACGACTGTGCTTTAAATGCAGGGACACTAGCACAGCTTAATTGAAATTCTGATGATGTTTTTTGCACTAATTGATACCCATGTTGGCAGACTGAGCTCAGCGACCCAGGAATGAATGGACAGGAAGAATGAGACTATCAGCTTAGCTTTGCAGGTGGTCTTTCCTGATCAAGATTAAAGAACATTGGCAGGGCACTGCAGGAGAGTCAGCACTGCTGATACCCTATGCTATTCTCATTTTGTGTTTAAGCACAGGATTTCAGTGTTCAGGCTGAGATTTTCAGTCTGACTCCATTTGCAGTAGTAATAATAATACCTAAAAAAGACTGAGAAATGGCTTGATTACACTGTGTAAGGAGGTTGGCAAGGAGAAAATACCAGGTACAAAAGAGGCCTTTAATCTGGCAGAAAAAAGGATAGGTGAGAACTAATGATTTGGCTTGGGTTTAGCATGAATTCAGATTAGTATGAGATACAGATTAGTAGCGGGGTAGAAATAGGGTGTTAGTAAGCTCTGGAACAAACTTCCAAAGATAGGTTGGATTCTGCATCCTTCGAAGTCCTCAGATAGCTGTCTTAACACAGGGTCTTGGGCTCAGCACAAATAAACTGGCAGGATATACCATGGTCTACAATATACAGCAGATCAGACTAGTCAGTTCTGTCCCTTAAAGGCCATTAATCCTGTTAATACTTACTTCTTACACAGTGTTTTCATCAAATAATTTAGCAAAGCAGATCAGTAGCAGTATTCCCATTGTACAGATATGGGGACTGTATCTCAGGGAGGTTAAATCACTTGTCATAAGACATTTAAGAAGCCAATGGCAGAAAGAGTAATACACAGCCGTTTTGTCAAATTCTGCCTTATCAACTGGACACAGTGATCTGTGGAAAAAACCTCACAGATACAGTTAATTTCATTTCATATTTAAAAACAAAGGAAGGGAATAATATTTGGCAACTGAATACAAAAACTAACAGAATATTAGATTAGGCTAGCATAATGATCTCTTTTCCCAGTGCCTCTAGGATGCACATAGGACTCTCTTAAGGGTAAGTTAGTAGGTGAAGAAATATAGCCCAAACCTTATTTCAGTAACTTCAGTAGCCTCCCTATAGAAAGCCATTTTTGAAGGTAATCTTATCCCATTTGGCAAATGTTTGCATGAGGAACTTCTATTTATTTTTTAAATTAAAGAGCATAACAATAAGTGGCCTAGGGTTAGGGCAGCAACTGCAGCAGTTTACCTTGATAGGAAGAGGCTTTGTTGGAATTGCGGGGCTGAAAAAGCTGACAGGGCACTTAATCTGGCTTCGTGATAATTGAAAATGAGATGGCCTATTGGCCTGGGATGTGCATTTGGTTTTTATGGAGCTGCACCAAATCAGATCTTAAGGTGGAACCTATAAATGGCTTTTGTACATCTGTGCCAGACTATTTCTTGCTGCTTTTCATTTCATAAGGTAGAGCAAGTACTAGTATAAACCCCATCCTGAAACCTGGCAAATTTCTATTGATGACAGACTATACAAGAATGTATGTAAACAGAGGGGGACAAGATAATAAAAAAATACATAAGCATTTTGAAATATTGCAATATTGTTGTTTATATTAAGTTAAATATCTCTATTGCACAGCGTAGACAACTGCCAAGATTTTGTGCGTGACAGACTGTGCCAACATTTAAATTCAAGTGCTCCAAAATCCTGGGAGGAGAAGGAAAAAAAAAGACATTTTAAATTAATAGATAGTACAGCCCATCCTCCATAACATAGTAAAATGCTCTCTGGTAACTAAATGTGATCAGCTAGCAGTTCTGAATGCACTATCACATTCATCACTGATGTTTATTAATATTGTATTTCTAGGGAAATAAATCCAGGTTATTGTTAAAATGATATTGTTCGCATGAACTAAGGTTCATTGACCTAGAACTAGGTTTGAGAATAAGCTCTCTTCCTGAGACTGAGTGTCTTGCACACAAGTAGGCTGATGCACATTTTCACAAAGGTGCATTGGTATAAATTTGAATTTAAATCTCTCTACTGTACCTGCTGATCATAGATAGCTGCACTCTTTTTAAACACAATTAAATCCCATTGTTATCAATTGTCTGCAGCTTCAAGAGCTCACAGTAAGGCACAGCACTCTCAGAGCTGAGCAGATACTACTTACGCTTAGTTTGCTTTGTCTGGTAGATTGGGAATGGTGACAGTGCAGGGTTTGGTTTGCTCGTGGGTCTGCACATGTCAGCAGAAGGGTGAGTTTGAGATGCCATTAGAAGAGTCACTGGCAGGAGAAGAGAAAACTGGGAGGTTTTGACCAACTGGAATCCTCCCCATAGGATCTAAGGGAGACAGAATGAAATGAGAGCTTGTAGTTCTCCTACAGCCTTGTTTGAAGAGCCAGGTCATTCTTCTGAACAGCTGGTCAGCTGGGCATTTGCCCATGATATAAAGCAGAGGATCAGAGAAAGAAGGAAGTTCTAGAGGAATACAGTCAGGATTTAGGAAGTTTCTTGACTGTTCATATTCTGTAGTTTGTATGCTGCAGATAAGCTTCTCATGTAGGACAATAGCAATGTGATTAAGTCACGTGAATATTTGATTACAATTAGAATGGATTCATTCTACTTTTCATGTTCAGAAAGTGCTGCTGCCTTTCTTTCTTGTGGATGGGCGCTGTTTTCATTTAAATTTAGAAGGTGCAAGAACATGCAAATGCAGCAGCACAATTGTATCATCATTTTGATTCAAAAGTCAATGGCCCTCTGAGAACCATGCAGTAGCTTATACATTAACAGGAGGGTGAACAGGAATATAAAGCATGCTGGTGGGATATTACACATGCTGAGCCTGATTCTCCTCTCACGTATGCTGTTAAAACACAGGCATAACAGCGCTGAAATCAACACTGTTATACTGGTGCATAGGAAGGAAAAGTCAGGCTTTCTATGTGTCAAATTCTTTGATCATCTCCGTCTGGAAAGGAGAGCCACCTAAAATGCTTTGGAAGCTACATTCATCTAAAATGCTCAGCTGAACCAGCACTTCAAAAATGATATTTTCTTGTGTTCTTTGAAGCACTTAGTCAGCTAAATCATTTGAAATACGTTATTACAGAGGCAGTCAGTGTCACCGCCAGAGCCAACATTCCTTTAGAACATCCGTTACAAACCTTGTTTTGAGAATTTTCCAAAGTAACTCAACCATTTTGATTTGCTTTGGACCGAGGCACAGCAAGTTTGCAGCCTTTGTAAATTCCCACTAAAAATGCATGAAAGTCTGTTTAGCTGTGTTTGTTTGTTTCTTTCGTAAATTTAAAAAATCAGATCAAATTTTTTTGCTGTTCTAGCTGAATAGGTACGTAATGATATGCAAAATGTCTTTCTTACTTTGAATGTTGAGACGGAGGTTAAAATAACCACCACTATAAACCTACAATTAAAAAAAAACTTCATCTGTGAAGTAAATACATATTTTCATCTACTATTTTCCCTGCCTAGAAATCTTACAACATTTTATCTGCAAGTCAGCCCCAATATCCTATTCTCAGTTTTGACTTTCAAAACAAACAGCTAAAACTTGTTTTGTACCTTAATTCTGCAGATGAAATCTTTCCTACAGTCTTCTGAAGACACGGTAGAATTCAACCATTCCCTTTTTACAGATGGTGAAATTGAGATGGGATAGTTTTGTAACTTTTATGACACCTGGACATAAAAAGCTTCTTGTTCCACAGAAGAGAAAACTAATCCCCTAATGGTTACGGCAAGAACAAAAGAAGGCCCATAGTTTGCATGAAGGATGAAAGACTTTTTCATATATCAATTTTTCACTGCATCTTTCTTGAGAAAGTTAGTTTTCTTAAAAGGCATAACTTCTTATTGCACGAAGTGCAGAGAGGCATCAAGAATAGAGGTATTTATGATACCAATGAAGAAAATTGTAGTTGCTTCCTACATTTTAAGTGGAGTAAAAAGATTCATGTACATCTTACAGTAAGTTAGGCATTTTTTCTGTGTTCTCTGATTTATTTTATGATCTTTTTTTAAACCAAGAAAAATGTCTATAGAAAGCCCTTGACGATGGAAAAGACTGAGAAACTTCTCTCCACATGGTAGTCTTGTACTATGGCTCACTGTTTTTCCTGTGGGCATTTTCTTCCTGAATCATGGTTTTGACATGGTTGTGATGTCTGGTTTTTACATGGCAAAAATGGTTCTGGTGTTGCAACCTGCTTTTCTGGTTCACCAGCAAACTTCCTCTCAGACTTGCATGGTAACACCTAGAATTACTCACTCATGAGAAACACTGCCCAGGCTCGTGGGCAGAAGAATATTGATCTGAGGACATCCACATATTCCTGGCTGGTGTTATTGCATACTAATACATTGGTTGAGGCTTCTCTTCAACAGCTGCAGCCTTGTCTGGGGCCATGGTGATATCCCCTGCCCTGGCCCCTGAGTACTAGAGGGAGAGCCAAAGCCAAACTGGTGCTAGAGGTATCCTCTTGCCTTAAGTGCTGTTCAACATAGATGCTGGAGTACTTAACTGTGGCATGGTCATTGCTATTTTTCTTGGTATATATATATTATGACTGTTTGATATTTTGTATTAGCTATGCTTAATATTATGAAAACTGTTTCAGCTAGCTAAACTTTTGCTAGATTTTAAGTACATGTGTTGAAATTTTCCCTAATGGGTATTTGCTTCAGCAGATTTCTTTCCTTTTATTCTCTCTTTCTCTTGAAGTTCATTTCAGAAAAGTTCTGGTTATTTTCAGTAAGCAGGTTTGAAAAGCAGCAGAAATACCCTTTTAACCCTATGCAAGAAAACAAAGGAAATTTCTGGTACTTTTCTCTTTGAAGAGCTCAAGTGTCCCTCTGCTTTGGAGCAAGGCATTTAGCAGAAAGGAGACTTCTGTGCTCTGTTTTGTGGCTGTGTCTCTTGCCAGCCTTGTCTTTGGCCAATTCGTGTGCCTTTGGAAAACTGCAGTTTGCACACTCACATGAAGTTGGTAGAGAAAGCTTGGATTTCACCAGCAATGTTGCTAATGAGGAACCTCAGGGTCCGTGAGAGCACGGGGTTTGCTCCCAGTTACAGCTGTAGCCACAGTGGGCCAGGCTGGGAGCAGGGATGGTGGCTCAAAGTGTTTGTCCCTATGTGCTCTCAGGGAGCCCTTGCTGAGCACAGGCAGCCTGGAGAAGGAAGCTGGGACTGGGATGGAGCCATTTTGCAAAAGAGCTCTGGAGTAGAGAGTGGGACTGGTGCGTTCAGAGCGAGATGAGCAGAACACCAGGCTAAGTGCCTCCCTCTGCACCAGTAGAAGAGATGGAGCTGCCAGGACTGGCCAGGAAAATGCTTAAGGGTGACGTGAAGAAGGCATCCTGGCTTTGGATGGAAGTCTTGTAATCTTAGTAAAATGTTATTTTAATGAAGTTTGTTTATAGGGAACATTGGGAGCATTGATAAAAATTCTTGGACTTTGTGCCCTTCAGTGACAAACAGCATTGATGAAATCACACCGAGTGCCAGTACTCTGCTCTTGGTCAGAGGCTTCAACACACTGAATGTCTTGTAAAAGATCCAAAAGCATTATCCTGCACATATCTATGGAAGCAAAAAAGCACTTGTGGAAGAACCATAATGTGGCCTGTAAAGTCTCAAGCAAAATATATCTACGTTCAGAATTGCTTGTTTGACTAATACTCTTGAAACTAATGCTTTTGGTTTGCTTTTTGAATTTTTTATTTTTAGTTTGCAGCTCTGTATATCAGCAACAGTATTTAGTTATTTGTCTCCTCTGACTCATTTTAGGATCACCTTATAAGATGAAAAATAAATGTATGTTAACTTCTACCGTGTCAGGATTTGGACACCTTCATTACAATTGCTCATACACTGTTGTACTGTCTGACTGTTAATAAAATTTTGCTTAGTGTTTACAGCAAGACCTTTGCAGAAATTTGTTGCAGAATTTTTAGATTCAGCTATGAGGGAATTAAGCCATGGAACCAAATCTTTATCTTAGAAACTACCATCCAATAAAATCCACACAACTGGATTTTTTTTTTTTGTCTGAAGAGTTTCAAATTTTATTCTGAAGTGATTTCAGAGAACGCAGCTTGTCTTGTTTGGAAACTAAAATACTTAGGAAAGATCATTCCCATTCTGCTATTGATATTTCATGTACGTAAGATACTGAGATTCGTTCAATAGCTAAAGAGCACTGGAATCAGTCCTAGTGTTCTGCTTCTTTCTACTTTAATTTCTTTGGAATTGTAGTCTGATTAGCTGTTAAATAAGTAAATAAGTATTAAGTATTAAATGTTGGGAGCCAATCTTTTGCTGCTTAAAGCAGTGTGACTCCAGTGTACTCTACCCCAGGGTGATTACTCTAGGTACAGACTGATTTAAGTTGGTAAAAATAAAATGGTAGTTACGTATCAATATTTTGTTTGTGAGTTGTGTGTCTGTGCTCAATACTTGTGTGTGTGTGTGTGTGTGTGTATATATATATATATAAAAAAGCACTTTTTGGTAAAATAG
Organism: Haliaeetus leucocephalus; assembly: GCF_000737465.1. NCBI lineage: Eukaryota > Metazoa > Chordata > Aves > Accipitriformes > Accipitridae > Haliaeetus > Haliaeetus leucocephalus. The sequence goes on from NW_010973294.1 coordinate 791,543, forward strand.
TGTTTTATCTTTTACTAACTAATACTATGAGTCCAAAGTATTTCTTTGATCGTGACCTTTAATATAATTTTTTTCAATTTGCTGTTTAGCAGCTGACTTTAACATATTTCAAATAGAGCTATTTAATATAGCCCATTATAATTTTCCAACCTCATCATAATCTATTTTTCTAACAGGGTCACCTTTAACATATGATGAGATGAATGTATTTTATTAACATCTATTCTTTTTATAAGGATGTCTGATTGAAAGCTGCAATTTTTTTTTAAATCCATAAGATTTTAAAAAAAAATCATACACAACTTTGAAAAAATCAAAAATGGGTTATTCTTGGATAAAAGTATACTCTCTTCTGCCAGTTGTCTTCTGTCTTGAATAATATTTTGTAATCTTCTACTGACAACTGACTCTAAAAGATGTCTAATCTGTCCTTAGACATGGCATATAGCTGCAGTTTGGTATAATATCTGTTTCTGCTGCAAAAGACATTTAAAATACTTTCTACATAATTTAAATGTACTGTGTAGTTTCTTCATTTTAGGGGAAAAAAAAGAAGGCAATTCAGAGTTCCACTGCTGGGGGCTGTCTGTTAATCTTCTTCCATTGTTTTATTTACATAGATTTATGAAATCCCAACAGAATTATACTTGTTTGTGTCTAGTGCTGCTACTTTGATATGAGGAGGAAGTAGTGGCTCTGCCCCTCATACACAAATTCATCAAAATGTTTATTCAATTTCAGGCTCATTTGTTTAATCTTTTAGACAACAATAGGAATATAGAAAGCTGATCAACAGGACTTTTGTTTTGACCAAACTCTAAAAATATAGATTTTTTTTTTTTTTTTTAATCTGGAAGAAGGTTTATTTCTGGTCTGCTCTGACAGAAGGGTGATAGGTTTCTATCTCTTAGTCTAATTAATACCTTTAATCTTTTTTAATGGTTAAACAGTCTCCCTTTGGTTGCAAGGCAGAGAGGAGATAAAGGCACATAAGGCTGAAGGTTAATCCCTGTATTTTATTTCTTAATTTCTGCTATAGGGATTCCCTTTCCATCATTTCTGTTTACTTTTAAGCACTCTTCAGATGCTGGGAGAAAGACACAACAAAAAGTTTGATTAGGGCTATCACTCAAGATTAGGCAGACATTAAACTTTTTGGAATTCAATAAAAAATAATTGTTAGCTGAACAAATGAGCTAATCTGGTTCTACATCCATTTTTTATTATAATGTCTGAGAAGGAAACAAAAAATAATACTTTTATGTGGATAGTTTTGTTCAGCTAGTGCTCTCTGCCTTGCATTATTCCAGAACAGATTGTATGTGAAATGCAGTAACATAAATAATTACAGATAAAAAATATTAGGTGGCTGGATTAGGAAAATACTGTATGCATTTTCATTGGTTTCTACCAGTGTCTTAGGTCACTTCTTCATGGACAAACTCTAATGCCAATGTTAACTTAAGTATGAAATTAAAAAGGCAGAGAATGTTAATGGCATTTCATTTAATATGCTCTCACCTTAGAAGTATGAGGTGAGACTTTCATTTAAGTAAATTCTGAGGTGGTTTAAAGGACATTCTGAGAAAAAAACCTCATGTAGGTAGAATCGTGGGAATTTTTACCACTAATAGTGGTGTGGGTCAGGTTTTTGTCTTGTTGCTTCTGGAAAAAAAGAAAAAAAACCCCTATTTTGTCTTGATAGCTTACAAAAGTATGTTGGAGATGGATACATTGTATTTTAAAGGTTGTAAGTACTATCACAGAAAGAGTTTGGTGATAAAAATCACCTTTCCTTGACTTTTCCATTTAGAATTTTAATGTGTTTAAGTGAACTGTAGATGTGGGAGTATTCTGCAAATAAGATTAGAAGCTCTGATGTAACCCTTCCAAAGAGATTATAAGATTTAGGATTTGGGCTCAGACATGTACGTGTCCTCAAAAAAGACTTTAAAAAAAATTGGATTTGTTGTTTTTATTTTCCTTTGTGTACAAAGAAATACTGTCATCTTCATTAAGTGGAGTTTGTATGTTAGAGAACCTGAATAAATACCTTTCCATTTGCCATTGAACTGATATGGAATGTACTCTGAAGAAGAATTCTTTAAGTAAAAACACAAATCCAAAGACCACCAACTGGAGATATAAAAGCTAGGCAACAGCAGATAGTACCCGTAGTTTTTATAGCAGGTTTTTTTACTTTGGAAAGTTACACCAGCTTTATAAAGAGTCATGCTTCTTTGGGTGCAACTTACTTGTTCGGTGCTGGCTTACAACAAAAGTAGTAAGCGCCATGGTCTCCACAATATTAGTTTTCCGCACTGCGGGGTGCAGCCTAGCTCAGCCACATTCTTGCCTGCCGGGGCCCATGTATTCCCCATACACCCAGCAGCCATACGTCACGCAGCCATACGTCACGCAGCCATAGGGCTTGCAGCAGGTGAGCTTCCTCCCGTTCACCTTCTCCCCTTCTCCCCCCAGCAAAGAGCGCGTTCGGTGATATGACAATTTCTGGTGGCGATACTCTGGGAGGCTGACATGATGTTGCTCCCGCCTAGGTAGCAGCCATGCAGAATGGTTGGCAGATTAACGGTGGTGGCTGGGAAAGAGGGAATTTTGGGTTCTCCTTGTGAATTGCTATGTGCTACATAGATGAAATAGGCAAACATATATAGTTGCGTTGTTGTTGGTACATAGGCAAAACAAGGTTTGAAAAGACATTGACATTTTGGAAATAAATATGCAAGTTCTGAGGCACACACACATTTATAAAATATCTCTGAATTATTTCTATTATGGCAATTAATAAACTAAACACTGGATTTAAAGGTTAGGATTTTAGCTGAATGTCCCACAATGTATGAGATACTTCTACAAGGAGTTTATAAAGTCACTATACTTTGGGCCCCTCAGCTGCTTAAAATTTAAGTACATGCATAACTGCTTTCCTGAAACAGATGCAAAGTGTTCAAATCTGGCATGAACAAATCCTCAACTGTCAATTATTCTTGTTCATATGATTCACAGTGACTTAAAAAACTGAAAGAATTGTAATTAGTGGTGCCAAAAATTTTGCACTTCTGTTTTTGTTTGTTGATAGGATTACTGCTAGATGGAGGAAAATAGTACAGTAACTGAAAATGTTCATTTTTTTTCCTCTGTTTCATGCTATTGATTTTCAGATCTGCTCTAAGTTATTCAAGCTGAACAGCAGCTAAACCAATGGAAAGTATTTTAAAATAGAACTAGGAGAATGGGTTTTCATTCCCCTCTCCTCCAATTTTTGGAAGAAGAAGTAGCATTTTAGCAGAAAACAGCAACAGGTCCAAACAGCCCAAGGGTCTCCAGTGTTAAGAGAGACTATATAGTTCTGGGTTAGCTCAGAATGTGGACTGAGGAATTCTTGAGTTCCTGATTTAAAACAAATCACATAGTAGCTGTGCTAACGCCACAGACACTAGGAACTCTGGGAGTAATGAGTCTGGGAGGATCCTGGTGTGAAAGGGTCCGCAGGGGCCAGGTTTTCCCAACAGGCACCTCTGTGGGCTGCAGAAATCAGGAGGACAAGGTTTTGAACTGTGTTTGAGTCTCAGGTAGCTTTGTCGATGTTGCTTGCTAAAGTGCGAATCTTCACAAGGTCTGAAATGCCACTACAATGACATGGATTCGGGGTTTTTTCTAATGTGCTCTTCTTTATAAAATTCCATGACGCAGTTTGTGATGAAAAAGGTGAAAAAAGCCTGAGTCAAGAAACTTGTTAATTTGTAAGGCATTATTGTATTTTCCCCTATGTTCGATCCACTTCCATTTGCTGTCATATCTTACACCTCAGCAATACAATCTCTATAGCAGGGAATATTGAAATGAGGCACCTACTACAAAAAACCCTACCTAATTTATTATTAGGGGCAGCTAGGTACTATAGTAATACAAATAATTATCACTAAGTGGCCTTTAATGAGGGATTTAAAAGAGAAGAGCGCATTGCCTTTATAGACTAGTTCATTAGACATGAATGTATGTTAAAAAGTCCATTTTAATTTAGTGCTTCATAAATAAGAGTGTCTTGTCATAGAGGAAAAAGGCAATGACTCTTTTCTTATACTGGCCTCACCTCATTATCAGGAAGATATTGGCAAATACAGAGAGCAGAAGAAGAGTCATGCCATGATTTCTAACCCAACCAAGTTCAAAATTGCCTTCCCAGTTATTTTTTTAAGAATGGTTTGTTGATATTTCGGGTATGTACCTGGTCTCTGCCTCTCTAGGCAGAATTATGTTTGGGAGCTCTTATTTGATTTCTGCAACCAATCCTTTGAAGGAAAGATTTCTCATTTTTACCTCCACAGTCTTAATAGAAATAAATTAAAAATTGAAAAGGGGACTGGAGAAATAGTCTCAGTTATGGTGATATGCTGGAAGACCTAAAAATGTATAATTTAACTACAGTATGACACTGGTCTACAATATTCAGAGGGTCAGCCCTTCACAAAAAATTATTTAGTGCACTAGAATTAGGTGTAATGGCCTAAAATACAGTCTGAATATATGTAAAACTTCCTGACTGGTAAGTCTATTAGTCTTTGGAATAGTCACAAGAGAAGTGGTAGAAGCCAATGACTTGATAATTAAATATTACACTGGAAAATTTGTTATAGGAAATGATTCTGCCTAGGTCTGGGAATAAACCAGGTTACCTAATAAGACTTCTGAACCTGTAGAATACACATTCACAAGATCATTTTCTTTCACAATAAAGGAAATATCTTTTCTCCAGGCTGCTTTGGAACAATTGCTGCCTCTCTTTTGATGATACTCTTGGGATCAAAGGCATCTCGTGTGTTACCACAACATTAACATTAGTATTTGTTAGTCTTTGTAAGTTAACTGTCAATTGTACAAAAAGACCTAATAAACATCACCTACCATCACTTTATTAGGGCAGTGAATTCACAGCCAATTCTGATCTAAATTCGTAAGCTAAAAATCAAACACGTTAATTAGACATGAGGAAAAGAAGGACCACTACAGAATTTTTTTGTTGTTGATTTGAAACAAACATGAAGCATCTTGATGAAAGGAAGGCAGATAGAGCAAAATTTCCATTCATAAACATACATCCACTCTTTTGCTATCTTCTTTATCTACAGGGTATTTTAAAAATGAATTAGATACTGAAGCAATTAAGCCATTATGCAGTGTTTTCTGAACTACTCATTGAGTAATCCCAGTCTTAAACAGATAATTGTCAATAACACAATAAACATTTATAGCCTGTGTATGCCCCCTATGAGAAGTGCTTTCCTATTGCTATGTTGGCTTTCCAGGGAAAGTGCGCTTTGCCCAAATCCTATTGTATAAATTGTCCTTTACTACAGATGCTTTATGCATAAAAATAAACACCCAAATTTTATCCAGAAGGCCCTTTTGAGTTCTGGAGAAGCACCACTTTTACATTTTACTTATATAAACTAATTTCTGTTTTCCCCATAGCTCAGATTCTGCTTGAAAGCTAGAAACATTGTGATCCTGCTTCATTTTTTGGAAGTATTTATTCTGAAAAATAACATACTGTAAGATAGCTCTGAGTGACACTGTTGTGCTCCCCCTGAGTCAAATTCTCTCAGAGAAATCTGGTTGTCAATTTTGTTATTGTGAAAGACTCAAGTTTTTGACTGTATCTACTCGTTTGTTATGGAATGTGAACAACAATGTACAGGAATGAAGTTTTATTAAAGGAAGAATTTAAAGTAGATGCGGTTTGATAAATGTAGAAGATGTATGTGCTTTTTAAGGAATATGACCTCAGGAATTTTCTGGCTTTTCTTTCAGCTTATAGTATCAATAATATTCTAGAAAAAAAACCAGACCCTTGCTCAAAGTCACCAGGCCACACCATCATTCTTCACCATTGTTTTCATCTCAGCTTCCTTTCTTAAGAAAAATTCTTTCATTATAGTACCCACCAATGTGTGTAAGGAAGGTCACAAGGCCAGCTCTAGTTACGAACCATGAAAGACAGAAGAAGCTATGTTTGGTCAATACCAGAAGTTTTGTTGTCCATCTGTTCTTCCACCGCCCATCCAAAGCACTTCTCCAATATACATACTGTTTAAAATGTCTCATGCAGAGAGAGATGCTCTTTCTTGAAAAGCTAATCCCTTACATCTTCAGAGTGCCAGCATAATCTTTTAAAGACCAAATGTGTATTTATCCAACATTCTGAACAGAAAAAATCCCCCAGTATCTTAATTCTGAATGAATGTAGAGTTCTTATAGCTATAAACAACTCATTAGTAATATTAAACAGACTTTCTGCCCCTAAATTCTTTCTTAGTCACCTTATCCCACATAGACCCTACACAGAGCTCTGCCACTGCCATGAAGGCCAAGGTGCTGGAGGTTTGACTGCTCATGAAGGTCAGGAAAATACCTTCTCTCTGTTCACAGACATCTAGAACCTGTCAGTATGAGCATTTCAAATCTGAACAGACATGCCAGCAAAAAAGGCAGAATGCTGTCCTCTTACAGTATCATGGCCTGAACAGCTCTGGGCATCGCAGACCACTCATTACATGGTGCAGATGACATGGACAGAGTGGTTCAACCCAGGAGATGCGACGTTTCTGAGTGGCTGTCAGAGCATGGCTGAGAGGAAACTGCAATAATCCATGTGCGAGACGCTAAAGCACGGCCATGTACAGTAAAGTCCACACTGAAAAGAAAAAAAATGCCCATTATAATTGTCTAAGTATAATTCACACAGTGAAGCTTATCAGGAGGCATTTGTGTGTCAGTGATGAGACTACCTTTGCAAAATGTATATATTTACTTTGTAAATTAACCAGAGAATGTGTAATTTATTTATTTTGCTGCTTCTTCATTAAGCCATAGTGTTGAACTGAATTATATTTGCTATAAAGCTTGTTCAGTAATTTATTTCCAAACGTAGGGAATGCATCTCTGTTTCATACTTTAAACTGATTAAGCCTGTTACTACAACTATAGTTGATTAGGAATGCTGTCTAAAAGTCCTAATTTAAAATGGAACTAAATGTGCTGTAACTTTAAAAGATTTGCTACCTTAAAAAAAAAAATAATTGTTTCTTTAAAATTGATAAACTCCTTTACCCAGAGCTTTTGTGAATATACAAAACTGGAGAAAGATGAAGGCTCTGGCTTTATTTACATGTCACTATAGTAGAAAGACAAATTAAATCACCGTCAGTCCAGCCACAAAGTGTTCTCATTAGCTTTATCAGGGAGTCAGATGGGACCGGCTTCTTCCCCGTGCTGGAGAGGATCAGAGGTGGAGTTTTCCTTAAGAGCTGAGAGCTCTACAGCTGTGGCTGGGCCTGTTAAACATCTGTCTGGAACAGCCTCTTATGACTGGGTGAAGGTGTCAGCTTCACAAAGTGGTGGGCCTTCTGAGGCCGCCAAAATAAAAGGAGACCCTGTGGTATGTTCTCTCTCTCGGCAGGCGCACATGCTGCCCCAGCTGTCTCCTTCTCTGGCTACAGGAGCTGCTCCTTGTGGAAATACACACAATATAGGGGGAGCCCAATTCCCAAATGTGTTGGTGGGGAGGTAGCCATGGCGAATGTGAAGCATTATGATTTTCTTCTTAAAAACTGGATAAGGAAGGTGGCGAATGTCTGAGCTTTGTGTGTAACGTGGAAAGTGGAAACTGAAACTGGGGGGGGGGGGGGGGGGGCAGGGCAAACCCCAGCTGCCTCTGCTGGGTCCACACATGCATCCAGAGGAAACACACTCCTGTGTCCTCTTCTTGGGTCAAGCCACAGGGTGACCTCTGTGGTTTTGGGCCATGTTTTGGGGAAAAGAAAAAAACCAACCCACCAATAACAGCAATGGATTTCCACAAAAACTTCAAAGTTTTCAGGTTGTGCTATCTTCAGTATTTGACTGAGAATCGTTGGAGATGTTGCTTAATTTCAGCAACAATACCTCTGAACAGATTATCAGTATGCTTCCACTTTTAGCTAATAATTTCCAGTTCTGGAACAAGCCATTTCTTAAAAGTCTAGCATTGTTCAGGAACTACTTTGCAAAAATGAAGCACTTGAAGAGCTCACAATTTTCCACTTTCCCCAGGAGTGTTGATAAAGGTGGCCTTTTCCTGTGAGAAAGTACTTCTGTTTGAAAAACTTCAAACTCGTTTTTAATTCCCAGCATTGTTATTGAATTGCCATATGGCCTTGGGCAAGTTACTGAACATTTTCTGTATCTTCGTTTATCTATTTAGTAGAGTGCTTACACAGCACAGTGCACACATACTAACACTTCAGAAAAAAGTCAGGCCAGCCAGTGCCATACCTCTGTTCAAGTAAGTGCTTTTAGGGAGGAGCAGGAGAACTGCTGCCGATTATCATCCTTCTACTTGAAGAAATAGAGGGTGAGATGTGCTTTCTGTTTGTCCTCAATCAGTATAATACACTCCTCAGGAGTGTATTTTGGAACAAAACAGAGAGAAATAGAGGGCAATTGAGAGATGGCCCCCTCTAATCAGATACTTAATTCCCTGGCATCTTAAGTGGAAGTTTTCTTCTCTTGGCACAAGTGCCCTACCTCTGGGCAGATGACCACCTTCTGGAACCATTGCCTAATGCTTATGACTATATTCTGAAACCATTATTGAGTGCAGATCAAGGGGCATCCTTTGTGAACCAAGAGAGGAGGTTGGAATAACAGAACTCAAATCTAGGCAGGAAAGCAAGAGACAGTTTTAGGAAAACGTAGCTTTGGAGGGAATTTTTAACAAAGGGAGAGGAAGAAATGTCACCTACTCCTTGAGGCAGCAACTGCAGGAGATGGAAGTACAGGGAAACACAATCACATATACTGCCTAAGTCACATGTTTGGGGACTGGGGAGAATAAAAGGAGGAAAGGGGTGACTTTGGGAAAGATCCCTGTGTTGGACCCAGCTCCACCCTGGATACACAGGGCGCTCGTAACAGCTGGCTGCTTATGACAGCGTTGGCTATCTGACTGCCATCCTTGCTGTGGTCCGAGTCTTCATCAAATCACAGTGCAGCGCATAATCAGTTTTGACTTGCAAGAAGTAAAAGAAGAAATCTCAATGAGATCTGCAGATCAAACAAGACACATAATTAACTTCGGCCCTGCTTATTCACACTGAACACCCCTACCATCTCTTCTCTCCCTGTTAGGCCAAATTGTAATATTTGCCACTTTCCAAAGTAAGGCTTGAGGTGGTATAGTGCAGTATTTAGATCATATTGTGGAAAAATGTCCAACCATATGTTATTGCTACATTCTCTTTCCAGTGTCCTTTGAATGGACAGTACAGGATAAATAACAGTGGCTTGATTTACGAAGTCCCAGATGAATGAACTTTGAACAGAATTTATGTCAGTCGTCCTAATACCTGTGAGGGAATACACATGTCCTGGTTTTAGCTGGGATAGAGTTAATTTTCTTTCTAGTAGCTGGTATAGTGCTGTGTTTTGGATTTAGTGTGAGAAGAATGTTGATAACACACTGATGTTTTCAGTTAGTGCTAAGCAGTGTTTAAACTAAGTCAAGGATTTTTCAGCTGCTCATGCCCAGCCAGCAAGAAGGCTGGAGGGGCACAAGAAGTTGGGAGGGAACACAGCCAGGGCAGCTGACCCAAACTGGTCAAAGGGATATTCCATAACATGTGTTGTCATGCTGTGGTGGGTTGACCCTGGCTGGATGCCAGGTGGCCACCAAAGCTGCTCTGTCACTACCCCCCCTCAGCTGGACAGGGGAGAGAAAATATAACAAAGGGTTTGTGGGTCGAGATAAGGACAGGGAGAGATCACTCAACCAATTACCGTCACGGGCAAAACAGACTCAACTTGGGGAAAATTAACTTAGTTTATTGCCAACCAACCAGAATAGGGTAACGAGAAATAAAACCAAATCTCAAAAACACCTTCCCTCCACCCCTCCCTTCTTCCCGAGCACAGCTTCACTCCTGGATTCTCTACCTACACCACCCCCAGCAGCACAGGGGGACAGGGATGGGGGTTACGATCAGTTCATCACACTCATCCCCTGCTCCAGCGTGGGATCCCTCCCATGGAAGACAGTTCTTCACGAACTGCTCCAGCGTGGGTCCCTTCCACGGGCCACAGTCCTTCAGGAGCACACTGCTCCACCGTGGGTCCCCCGCAGGGTCACAAGTTGTCATGGTTTAACCCCAGCCAGCAACTAAGCATCACGCAGCCGCTCAGTCACTCCCCCCCTATCCAGTGGGATGGGGGAGGAAATCGTGAAAAGAAGTAAAACTTGTGGGTTGAGTTAAGAACAGTTTAATGGAACAGAAAAGAAGAAACTAATAATGATAATGATAACACTAATAAAATGACAACAGTAATAATAAAAGGATTGGAATGTACCAATGATGCGCAGTTCAATTGCTCACCATCCACCAATCGACACCCAGTCAGTCCCCGAGTGGCAATTCTCCCCCCCCGCCCAGTTTACATACTAGATGTGACGTCACACGGTATGGAATACTCCTTTGGCCAGTCTGGGTGAGCTGCCCCGGCTGTGTCCTGTGCCAACTTCTTGTGCCCCTCCAGCTTTCTCACTGGCTGGGCATGAGAAGCTGAAAAATCCTTGACTTTAGACTAAACACTGCTTAGCAACAACTGAAAACATCAGTGTGTTATCAACATTCTTCTCATACTGAACTCAAAACATAGCGCTGTACCAGCTACTAGGAAGACAATTAACTCTATCCCAGCTGAAACCAGGACACAAGTCCTGCCAGAAAACCTGCTCCAGCGTGGACTCCTCTCTCCACAGGGCCACAGGTCTCGCCAGGAGCCTGCTCCAGCACAGGCTTCCCACTGGGTCACAGCCTCCTTCGGTCATCCCCCTGCTCCGGTGTGGGGTCCTCCACGGGCTGCAGGTGGATATCTGCTCCACCGTGGACCTCCATGGGCTGCAGGGGGACAGCCTGCCTCACCATGGTCTTCCCCACGGGCTGCAGGGGAATCTCTGCTCCGGTGCCTGGAGCACATCCTCCGCCTCCTTCTCACATGTTCTCACTCCTCTCTGGCTGCTGTTTCTGTGCCTGCTGCAACTTTTTCCCCTTCTTAAATCTGTTATCCTAGAGGTGCTGCCACTATCGCTGATGGGCTCAGCGTTGGCCAGTGGCGGGTCCGTCTTAGAGCCAGCTTATATTGGCTCTGTTGACATATGGGAAATTTCTAGCAGCTTCTCACAGAAGCCACCCCTGTAACCTCCCCTCACTGCCAAAACCTTGCCACACAAACCCAATACACATGCCTAGTATATAATGTGGGTTGAGTTGGCCAGGGAGGGCAGATCGCTGCTTGGAAACTAACTGGGCATCGGTCAGCGAGTGGTGAGCAACTGCATTGTGCATCACTTGTTTTGCATATTCCAAGTCTTTTATTATTATTATCATTATTATTTTATTCCTTTCTGTCCTATTAAACTGTTCTTATCTCAGCCCATGAGTTTTACTTTTGTTTTCCCAATTGTCTCCCCTTCCCACTGAGGGGGCGGTGGGGGGAGGGAGTGAGCGGCTGCCTGGTGCTTAGCTGCTGGCTGGGGTTAAAACATGACAGCATAGCATTGTACATTTTTTACTATTCCGTCTCTGCTCATAGGATAGGTTGTTGTGTCATTCTCTCTTTTAAATGGCCTGCAGTACCAGTTCCTAATACTGGAACAAGCCACTCTAGGTGGTGGCTACTCATATGCATATCAAGCAGCAAGTGCTAACTGGGACAGGCCCACAGTGAGCACCACTGCCTCACTAGGAGGGCTGGGAAGGGGAGGCTCAGAGGAAGAGCTTAGGGGTGATTTCTGACACAAAAGAATGTGTAACCAAAGTTCATCCTTTATTTGAAAATTTAAATTCAAAATGAAGATGCAGTAGCATCTGCTGTACTGCCTGGTTCTACGTGTTGAGGAGCCTTTGATGAAAACAATATCCCTCTTTGTTGAAACTATAAAAAAAAAATCTGCCGACTTGTTTTAGACAGGAATGCTATACTGATTATGAATTTCTTAAATAAATTTTTTTTTCTGCTGTGCCATGGGAAAATGAATTATTTTTCTGGCTACAGAATAGTTTGTGTGTTTTAAATAATTAGGTATGTCTTTTGTTTAGTTTAAAATTTTTACTTTTGGATAAAGACATACAGTTCTTCAAGGCTGAAAATAAAATACTTCCTTTCATTTCTAATAATTTTTTTGGGGATTGCATTAGTGAGAAATGTGTCTGAAACCTACAGCCAACTTTGATGTAAAAATACAGGTGTGGATAAAACTTCTGGATAGTTATGCATTTTTACCTCCTTCTTCTTAGTCGCCCTATGACAAGAATAAAGCCAGTTTTGAAAATACAAGTGTGACATACTGCATTTGAGATACAAAGTAACCGTATCTAATGGTAGGAAGTAATGACTTTATCTTTAAGCTGTAACTTAACGTATTTCTCTTTATATACTATTCATTTTAGAACTAGCTGTTTCCAGAATGTATTAAATATTTAATATGACAATGCCCACATGATATTTATATGTAAAAGATTTAGATCTACTAATCCAAGTCCACATAAAGCTGTTATCCAGAGCTGCAGCTTTCTAATTTATGTACATACATGCACACCTATATGTACAAACAGGCAACTGGTTTTTTTATGGAGAGATAGCTCTCAGTTTTGCAAACTGGTAAAATATTCCACAGTGTTGTTATAAAAAAGGAATTTAATAGTCAACTATTCTAAGGAAAAAAAGCTCTCTAATACAAAAAGCCATGCTTTTATTAGAACTGAACTGAGTCTGCTGAAATGAAATAGTAGAGCTGCGAAAAATTAATCTAAGTAGTGGGATAAAAAATGGAGGTATTTACTCTTTTTTTTTTTCCCTCCTTCTTCAGCCTTTGGTTAGGTACACTATCATCAAAGACAAAGATTAATAAAAACAATGTAACCTCACAAAGATTGCCCATAAAGAAGATTTGCAAGATGAGAGCTGTCTCAATCTTGCTTTATTTAAGAAATCTTTCCTGATTTTTAGTTTTAGTTTAGTTTTAGAAGCATTTTGCCAAGAGGACTTAAAACTGCTGTGGATCTTCCAACAGGGACCACACCTTTGGAGATAAAGAATTATATTTAGAATGTCAAAGGTCTTCAAAATGTGCCCAATTAATCATAGCCTGCAGGGCCCAACCTCCATGGTACATTTTTTGCCACACTTTGTACCCCAGGTCCTTCTGCCCCACCAGCCCAGGAGGAAGCACCTTCAGGTGGGGACAACCTGTGAGGAGAAGAGTCAAGGGACAACATGTGTCTGAAGCCCAGGGCTTGTTGCTAGTCCAGCCTAGGAAAGGGTTGGGGGAACTGTGAGTACAAACCCCATCATGCTCTGTTAAAGCTCCTCATGTTCACTAGTGGTGTATTTAAACTGCAAGACCTCAGAGCACTTTCCAGTTTGTGAGACCAAATCTTTCATCCAAGTACATGTTAGAGCAAGACCCAGGAATGAAGAGGTTATCTTGTCATCTTCCCCCAGATCCTGGTTTCCATGGGAAAGAAATACAGACACAAGGATCAGAAAGAAGCCATGTCATGTTTCTGAGTATGGTCCTGAGTATGGACAAGGACCAGTCAATGGATCGTGCCTGGGAGCTGTGCAGAGGGGCACATCTACCCTAGGAAGATGCATCCAAACCTAGTCTTGGAATATCTAAGAGGATCTATCTACTATTATGAGCCAGGGCTTACACAACAGTTTCTAGCAAGGCTGGCTTTAGGAATAGGTAAGTGGGCAGCAAAATGTCTCTGCTCCCAGACTCCTGGACAGACAGGTTCACTTTTGCTCCTGCTCCTGCTATCTTACCCTGAAAATTGATCCACCTTATCAATATTTGCATAAAACTTTGTTTTAGTTCTGTTTCATTTGTATGAGTTGAAGATGCAAGAGGTGGTTATATAAAGGAAGAGAAAAGCCATTAACAAAAATGAAATTTAAGGGAGGGGTGGGTGAGAGATGTGAAAACTGAGGGTCATGTTAAGAATATTGCTCTGTCTACAGTAGAATTGGGTGGTATTTTAGCTCTCATTAGTGACTTATAGTGACTTCTCAGCCTTGGACAACACGAAGAGCACTGAACTGGCTCATTTTGGGGAAAGCTCCTTCTCTCTCTGCACTTCAGTTTCTTTACAGGTAAAATGAAGGGAATGTTTAAAATGTGCTGGTGCAAGGAATAAGAAAGCTATTAGTACTGGAAAGTTGGCTAAAGGTTTCCCATTGCTCATGGAGATTAAATGCATATATGTGTTTTTAGATGTTATTATTGTTCTCTTTTGCATGGGTGTGCTTCAGCAAGGAAAAGTAGAAGAGCAGTAGAAGGAAACGAGGTCACAATTTCCTAAACATTGTAAGTTATTCCAAATCGACTAACCATGCGGTGGTTCTCAGGGATTATCTAGAGTTTAGTCCCTTAGCAGGCTAGTTAAAAATGTGTGTGTCCCTGTGTGCATGTGTACAGAAATGTGTCTTCTAAGAACGTAAGGCCTCTGTGGATTGTCTTTTACTGTATTTTCCACCAAGATACTAGGCCAATGCTTTCCAATACAGGTGACAAAACGTATTTTGCACTACTACTTCCCTCAAGAACAGACTCCCATCCTTACATGGGTGATGCTCATCTGTACCCATGTCTGTGTTTGTGTTTGATTTATAAGGATTTCAATATTAACCTCTCTTGTTTAAGACACATAGGATGACCTAGTACCTCTATACTTCATCTGACTCACTCCTTAATGTGCTGAAGGGTCCAGTTCCAGAAAGTTCCTTTAACAACTGCATTAACAGAATTAAAATATCAGAAATAAAAAGTAGCACAGGTATGTATCACTCAGCATGACAAGACTGAGTTCAGAGCTGGGTTATTTTGTTCATTTTATATTAATCTTATGCAAAAGGTTATTTAAAAATAATGTATCAGATGATAGTTATTTTTCTGCTGAAGTCAAAGGAAGGACCAGAGCAACAGAAATCCAGATTCTTCTTTGTATAGTTAGCACAAGGGGTTTAGTACTGATCTGCGAAAAGGGTATTTTTTCAGGTGTCTTAAGCCTGTCATGCCCATAGTGCACATCCACAAAACTGCTGCTCAAAACCCACCTTTGTTTTGCCAGTAAGTCTGTGCCAAGCAACCTCCCTGTTGCCACAGAGAATGAACTACTTAGAGCGCTTGGCCCTAAGGTCTGAGCCAGTTTTCTTAGCTTCACTGTGCTGGATTGTGTTTGAGAGGCGTGAAGGTCAAATAAAGTCTGCATCAAAGGCGCAGAAAGCCAGAAATTTTGTAGCTGTGTCCATGTTCCCCACCCCAAAAGACCATTACTGGGAAAGTACTTCAGGAACATGACAGATCCACGTGCAAGACCTTGCTCTCAACAAAGTAGAAGAGGGATCCCAAGCCCACATTTTCTTCGGTTGAAGTTTCCTCTGGCTTGCTGGGTCTTGATGTTTCACTGTAAGCCTTTTTCTTGCTAGCTTTTCAGCAATGGAAAAACGGGGATAAAATACTTAGCTTCAGAAGACCATTTACTGCTACGGACCCTGTGCGGAGAAGAGAAACTACCTGTCTGAGTAGTGGTGGGTGCCCAAGCTTCCCTCCGTATGTCTTCTAGCTCTCTCACCCCAAGTGAGTTCTCACTGCACTGGTTTCCCCAAGGTGTTCAACTTTCCTTCTGCTCTAAACAGGAGAAGCTCCTACTTTGGGGCTGAAGACTTCAGGGGATCACTGAATGTTTTGGGAATCTGAGCATATTTTTTCCTGAGGATTTCAGTGTCTTGGGCTGTTTCCAAAGGCTGTGAGGCCCTAAATCACCCAAACGATTTTAAGAATGATACCTAGAATCAGTACAAATGGCTTTGGTTTGCAAAAATATCTGAAGTAAAGTGACTGTGTGCATTTGAATAACCCCACTGAATTCAACAGGACTGTTGACATGCATCAGATTAATGTGTATGTACTTGCTAAGCCAGACCTAAGCAAAGATATTCTGCCAAGATTTTCTCTTCTCCTTAAAACAATGGCTGCGCTACAGAATAGCATTCAGACATTTCCATTTTGCTTTTGTAAAAGTCCATTGTTGTTTTTCTGTTTCTCAGTCAACAAAGCTTCCTCTGTTATTGTCCACAGCTGGCATGTTTTTTACTATATTATTTTTCCCTTGATGTTTATAATTCATTGATATTATATATATTTGTGAGGTAATAAGATTTAAAAAATAACTAGAATTAAATTGCATTGTTGTTCTGGGATATTACCATGGTTGTTGACTCAGCAAAAGGCTGGATTCCCCAGTGCCATTCTGTAATTTGTGTTAGGAGAGCATTTATGGCTATATATAGGTGTTTTTCTGGAACCATGTGAAATATGAAAACACACAAAAAAGTACATAAATAGAAATTAGAAAACTATGTGAAAAAATACTTATCTGTAGGTCCTCATCTTGCCATACTGTACCATCTTGCTGACATTATTATGATTTCATAGTAGAAATGAGAAGAAACAGCTATTTCTCATATGAGAGTACATTTTTTTGATACATGGAAAACAAGTTGAAAAATAGTTTGCACTAATGGGATCCAGCAGTATTCTTTGTTTGTCCCAGTAATTAGGAAGAGACATAGTATATAGCTCTGTTTAAACAGGTTTTTCCTAAAGAATGGCTGAATTGGTTGCTCTGTCTTACACTGCAACATTATTTTGTTTTATGCTTTAGGGATGGGCACATAGGGTGGCACAGTCCAAAGGCAGAGCTGGCCTCTGGTGGCACTACAGATATGAAACTGAATATCCTCAGCTTGCACAGTAGAGTATTTCTAATGTTTATATTTCTGAATGGGTTTATTGAAAACATAAATAAAAGAAAGGTGAGTCTCACCTTCAATTTCTTCAGGATGGATAGGGCAGAGTGCAAGCATGTTTAATTTTATCAAGTGAAATAGGAAGCCAGGGGTTTGTGTCTGTTTATTTCAGGTTACTGGTTAACTTCTAAAAGCAGTTTTCATAAGTTGTAATGAAAGAAACAATCATTATAATTTCCACTGATAATTTTTGTTTGTTTCTCATTATAGAATATCGGTTAGAATTTTTACGATTGAAAACATGAAGACTATTTCAGGATAGGCTTCAATTTCCACATCTTAGGGAATTTTGATTTAGAAAGCTCATGTTCATAGAATATCCTTGGTTGGAAGGGACCCACAAGAATCATGGTACACATTTATTTCCTGTCTGCTTAGTGGGGAATGTGGCTGGGTGTCTTGTGTGTGATGAATGTTCAGAGCTACACTGAAAGACTATTTCTGAACAAGGTGAGACTTTTGGCCATTCTTGTCATGCAAGGGAGGTCCCTGTCCTCACAGCTCAGCTGCTGTGAAAGTTTTGTTGCTGGTAAACATGAGTCTCTTGCACTGATTAGCTGTTGTTGCAGAAGGTGCCCGTCATGAGAGATGACGGTCACGGGAAGAGGGCTCTGAGTAGCAGGGCAGAAACCTCAGTCCTAACTCTACATGGCAAAGGGCATGGTTAGTACATTGGGTTGACAAGTACATAAAGTTCTAGATGGAGCTTCTTCATACTAAATAGTTTGATTCATGGATGTAATGAGGGACAATAATCAAAATTAGAATTTAAAACACAAAAGCAAAACTTGGCTGGACACTCACTAGTGGATGTTGCTGTTCTATTTCTGTCTTGGTCCTGCAAACATTCTGCAGCAAAATCTGAAAGATCCTGGGCTGCGGCTGCCAACAAACTTAACAGGGAGACAGGTATCTTTCATCAAGGGATAGGTTATAAAGGAAGCAAGTTATTAAAGTAAATGTCTCACTTCTTTCCATGCCTCTTACTCATGCCAAAGTTCAGGTTTCGCTTATTGTTTAGGTGGAATATGCATGATGCTCTGAGGGGGCCAGAGATGTCTGTATTACAAGAGATCCCTCTAAGCAGCCCTGACACCTTAGTCCTGGCTTCCTCTCCCAACAGCTGTTGAAGAACATGACTGAGGGGACCGAGTCTTATGGGACTGTATAGATGAAGGCTTTGGCAAATAAGACAGTATGCAAACATAAAATACTCATCTTCTACATTTCTCCCATGATGAGGTTCATCTTGGAGCTGAGAAAATGGATGTTTGTGGAGAAGTAGGCCCTTGTGGCCTTGCATGGCACCTAGTACTGCAGGGAGGTGTAGCTTGGGCGTGGATACAGAGCTCCTGCCTTAGGATCAGAAAAAGCCAACCTGAAAAAGCACCATGCTGAAACCTGCCAAAGGTGCTGAGGGCTGAGGCAGCTGACAGAGAGATCTGACGAATAAGACGTTGTGCAGCTAAATACATTAGCAGACCATGAGGTACTTGAAAACCCTGACAATAAAGGCTGCCTAAGCACTCCAGCTAAATAAATAGACACAATCTGATAGTTTGCGGGCTCTGGTGGAAATTATTTCACAGCCTGTCTTATGAAATTCAAGAATGTAGGATTTTGTTGCAAATCAAATCTGGTTTAATTTAATGAACTGGTATTAACAAGCTTCACGTTCCGCATCTTTCACTGTCTCTCAGGTGTGTAGTATTCATTAAAAAGAATATATGCAAATTTTAGCAACATAAACAGAATTTAAAATAAGGAATAACACAACAAATGCTCAAGAAAGCTTTCTGGTTTTCCTTCAGGATGAGTCATCTGTTTGCTATATCCTATCCTCTTGTTTGTCCTTTAAAATGCTGCCACTGCATTGATTAGAAAGAAAAGGCCACAACTTTACCACTCCAACAAAGGCACTTGGAAGAACTTTCCTAGCCTTATCCCATAGAACAGACTTGGTGAGTGGATCAAATCCCACCTCCACTGGGGTCAGAAGGAGCTTTGCCTGAAGGGCAAGGCTGCCTTCTCTGTCTGAAGCCAAATCCTTTCTCGTACATCAAGAACTCTTCATGGTAAAATAGAAGAACAGATGCCATCCCCTTTCACTGCTTCTCCAGGCAAAGTGTAAACCTCAGTGCACTCAGCAGTAAATTCCTTTAAACATTTACGTGAGCTGAAATCGCTTCATCCGTTGACCTTTGCTCTACGTGCAGCACTTCATCCAGCCACAGTTGCAAATATCAGATGGGCAGCTCAGGTGGAGTGCCTGTGTTGTACGCCCGAGTTTTGTCTTTTTTTCTGGATGGTGCTCTGCTTCCTCTTTGTTCCCTTTTCACCTGGTCATTTGAGTCTCATCCGTTGTCTCTTCCACGGACTTTGAGAACCATTACGGTAATGGATGCCCTTTCTGATGACAGAATGGTAGTTCCATTGCATTTGCCTTCTTTTTGTTGGATTGGTGATTAAAGAGTTTATGTACCAATCGCCACAGCGGTTAGTTATCTACCCTAATCACAAACTGTTGCCATCTTTGAATAGCAATATAACTGAGGAAAAAATACCTTCTATATTCCAAGTCCTAAGGAAGCAAGATTTGTGGAGGATTTAATGGTAAAAACAGTGCTTGTGGGAGATGCCACACCTACAGCTGTGAAGGCAGTAGTTCTCTGATGGCATGGCAGAAAACCAGGACCAACAACCTCAAAGCACAATTACTCACTCGGCGAGCTGCCATAAATGAACTTGTAGTTATGACCTTGAGGACCAAAAGGTCTACAGTGCTTTGTGTTTTAGGCCCTACTCCAAATGAGCTCTGACCTCTTCCTGGACAGAGGGGGGTCAGCAACATTTTGCTGAGACCAAAAGCAGAATGTTTGAATGAATGTCTAAAAGTGCAAAATGATATTTAACTTACCGATTGGAGGCAAGGAAGGATGGGGATGGGAAAAAGAGCCGGATGTACCAAGTTTATAGACAGCTAAAATGATGCATTGGCCTTGCTTTTTCTCAATTAAAAATATTGGCTGTTTTAAATCTTTTAGTTTGTGATTTGTTCGGAAAAAAACCAAATTCATTATTGCATTTCATTTAATGGTAGATTGTATGTCATTTTATTTTACCAAATGAAAATTGGAGCAAAGTAGAAATTTAAGCTTAAAAACTGTTCTTGTTGTTTAGGTGTATAATTCTTTCTCCTGCTTTGCATGCCTGGAACTAATGTGGCATTAAGTATATTCTAATTTTGAAGAATTTAATACATGCATAATCTGCTTTACAAGGAGAGATTAGATTTTTTTCATATTAAAATAAATTGGGACAACTGAGAAGCATAACTTACGGCATATTCATTTGAACAAAATAGGCAAAATCTTTCATTTTTTTAGCGTTCTTTTTAAAGCATTGATATACTATACTTTAAAGAGCATTGTGTGAAGCTTTCATTGAAAAGGACTCATATGTTCTGTCATTTGAAAAGAAAAATTAAGGCAATACAACTGAACCTATGAGTAAGCTTGTATTTATTGTATGCATTAGTGGTTTCAATATTTTAAAACACAGAAACAGGTGCTTATATACAGTTCAGAACACCTGACTTATTGCAGAATTATTTGCTAAAAACAAGAACAAACTCTCAACCTTGGGAGATTTTGAGAAATATTCAGCAGCTTAAGATGCCTTCATTTTGGGTTTGGGGTTACAGCTGGATCTGACTCCCATCAAGGGGTAGAGCACTTACCCCCCAAAATAAGTTGCCTTAGAAAATTGTTCCAAGTTCAGCATCCAAAAAAAGCATGGGGTGGGAGGGGACACAGACTGGTGGTGCATCACAAGGCATTTTTAAAAATGGTCCACAGCCTCCACTCCCCCAACACATCCTTTTGTTCTCTCTCTCAGCAACAGAAGTCAGTATTAAAGCTTATGGGCAGAAAATGATTTTTCAGACATCAGAATTGACCTGTTCTTTTGTTGCAGAATGTGGGTAAATCCTACCAGACTCTAGAGAGGTATGGCATTTCAAGCTTTAAATAGGAGAGTAGCGTCAGAGAGCTGACATACACTGGGGCTTCTTTGTAAACCTCACAAAATTCTTGTCAAAATAAAAAAACCATGCTCCTTTCTATGAATAATTTTAAACTATTTGGTCTTCAGTGTTTGAGAGAGTCTCAAGTTACTACTAAAAGGACTTTCAGTCAGCCTGTGAGCCTTTTACAGTGTGTACCATTTTATTTGTGCTGTATCTCTTTTATCAAATTAACACATAAAAGGCTGTCATAACAATTTCACATACTTTTCACCTAAGTGACCTTCTGTAGAGTAGATCTCGGCCAAGAAATAATATTATAGGCCTAATCCTGTTTCCAGTGATGTCCTTTACAGACTTGCAAGTAAATACACTTGTTTCTGTCTCTCATAAGTCATAAACAAGAACCTGACCCTACTCTCTCTCTCTCTTTCGCACGCACATAAACACACGCACGTAAAGACCCATCTACATAAAAATTACAAGTGTTTATGCCTCAACAAAGTCAGAAAGAGGACATTATCTATCCTCCTCATTTTCTTGCCTGTGAAAAGGCTATACAGTTCACACAAAATTTGTTATGGAAACAGCCTTGACAGCATTTCCTTCCTTGCTGTTTAATTGCTTTGGTGGCATACACTTGTAACATCTTCTTCTTATGAATCCTGATCCCATTCCTCTTTTTTCCTACCATTTCACAAAGAAAAGGCTTTTCCTTTTTGTCGTTCTATTAAGAAATACACATTGCCAGGCAGCCAGTGTCCTAGATCCAGCTCTCCCCAGTTTGGGCACAAGACGATCTGTAGTGTGATGGCAAGAGGTGGTTGCAGGC
This sequence comes from Haliaeetus leucocephalus, assembly GCF_000737465.1. Taxonomy (NCBI): domain Eukaryota; kingdom Metazoa; phylum Chordata; class Aves; order Accipitriformes; family Accipitridae; genus Haliaeetus; species Haliaeetus leucocephalus. The sequence goes on from NW_010973294.1 coordinate 813,331, forward strand.
TGAAGGAAGCGGAGGCAGCTGCTGAGCCATGCGCCCAGCGCTGCAGGGTGCCTGGCAGCCCTCCTCCTGCCTGGGGGAGCCCCAGCCTGACCCCCACAAGGCAAAAGAGGGCACCCACCAGACGTTCCTGCTGAACTCAGAAGGCAGAACAGGAGTCATTGCCAAGCAGCGTCTCGTATAGGGCTCCACAAGACATCTTCAGGTAGTTTTCTGTCCTACATGCTGCAGCGTGGTGTATGATGCCAGATCATCACAGGCCAATAAGATATAAAATATTTTTAAAACGACACAGCAGTGCTTCTGTGATAATGACAAACGGGGGAAGTTAGCAGTGCTGAGCAGTCTCCAGGCCATTACCCACAGGAATTTACTTTTTCCGCACTCCAGGAGGCAATAGAAGTGAGGCGAGAGCCAGAACTAGGCAGAGATGGTTCTTTAGTACCAGCGTCAGGCTAAATACTTGCTACACAACTCTTTTATATTTGAGGGGTACTTCAAATCCTACAGTGCATTTATTTTGCTAAATAGTCAAGGAATCACATTTATTTTGCCCTCCAAACTGGACTAGTGTTTCAGTGGGAAAGTACCAGTTTCCAAATACGAGCAGCTCTTTCCTGTGCAGCAACTGGCACCAAAACTTTTGGGTGTCTGTATGCTTTTCATGTAAAAAGTGCCACATATCATGTATCAAAAGTCATAACTTGAATGCATTCAAAAAAATTATCATGAATGAAGTGTGGACGTGCTTTTATTTTTGGTCTTTCATGCATAGAACATAAACTAAAAAAAAGAGGCCACTGTCACAGGTTGCCCTCCAGATCTCATCTGCCAATGCATACAGGTGCTTGTCTATACTGCGGAAAAAGGGGGCCTGTATCGCCCATGGGTGTTTTGCTTTGGTCCAGAGAGCATCAATAATGGTGCGCACCCCTGGCAGTGTGGTTTTTCAGGACAGGGTGACCTCCCGGCTACATCCACTGGGCTCTGGAGTCAATATGGGTATAAATACGTTTACAAAGAGATGTTTTTCTGAACAGAGGTGGGCATAAACCATGCATAAAGGAAAATGGGTGCTTAAATAAGCTTTGCTGATCATAACCTTTCCAAACTAGGTATTTCTTCCTAATTATACTTTTAATTATGCTTAAGCAGAGAAGCACCATCTCTCTCTTAAATAGGGCAGTTTGACACAGAAGTCCAGAGGTGGTATATCCTTTTGATAAAGACTGTTCTGTGTAAATTAGGTGAGAAATTTAGGAGAGACATTATTGGATTAGCTGCCCTACGAAAAGCTAACCCTGCTGGTATCTCAGACACATTCTTCATTCCTCCATGAAGCAGTTATCTTTAAAACAAGTTAGTGAAAGTTTATACATAAGTATAGTATCCATATTCCAATTCAATTATATGAGTCATCTCCACAGGTTAAACAGAAGATGCAGGTATTCCAGTCTGTTTTGTAATTCAGATCATTTGTATGCATTGGGTAATGTGATTTATAACCATATTTGCACTTTGAAATAAAAAAGGGACTCAGAAAGGAGATACTAACACCTCTTTAAATATATTGCTTTATTTTTCATGCTGAAACCACTTGACCTGTGCAATACCAGGTTCTTTACCTATATAAATAAATTTAAGGCTTAATCCTTAATAACACATACTACAAATATTCAAGAGCTGCTGAAGTTATCAAATTAGTATTGGGTAGGAAAAAAGAATATCTTACTTCAGCAACAGCAGCAAAAATAAGCCACCTGCTTTAATTTAAAGTATTCTTAGGAGAGGGGGCATTTTTATTAAGTGAAAAAAATCAGGAAAAAAATCTTTTCAAAATAGACCAATACATTACCTTGAACTATATTTATAAAATATTTACTTGTCTGCAAGAATGGAAAAAATATATTTTTATTAGACATACTTATAAATCATTGTCAAAACATTTACTGAAGCTTGTGGTAAACATTCTTTATAGCAACACGGAGCAAAAAATTGTTGCTATATTCATTTTTTCCATTAATAGTAAAATGTCTGTTTCCTCCAAAATCTTATTTAAATTAGAAATATGTATATTTCCTAGACATATATATGTAAATCTTGTTCCAAAGCCAGACAATATTCCTGTATTTGGTTTTGGACTTTTTAAAAAGGACTTTTTTCTGTCTAGAATTTACTTATTTTGGGATGCAGCTTTGAAAGAAGAGCAACATGTTAAGGTTGCTACATGATTGGATGATGACAGTCTGGCATTACATTCTGTATTCTTTTGATTAGATTAGTAGCTTATTATTGTAGCCCATTAGAGTGTAAAATAACTTTATAAAGTAAAATTTAGCTGTCACATGATTTAAGGTGCTGGGCAAGAAGTAAAATTACTGGAGTTTGAATCCATACAGTTACTTTTGAAAAAAGCTTTAAAACACTGCAGCCATTCTCATGCATCTAGGCATGTGTGCTTTCTGAACATACATACATTTTTTCATAATGCAACGAGGTCATTTCCTTTCAAATACTAAATTGTTATTCCATCACTGGAACTACTTCTTCGAAACTTAACTTTTAAATTAAAAAAAAATGTTCATAAAAGAAAGCATCATGTCTGCACCTAGTAAAGATAATGGATTTTTCCAAAACAAGTCCCTTAAATAATATATTTCTATAATGTAAGATACAACAGTATGCTGTGCAAATATTTATATAATAAAAATTATACAAATAATGAATACTAGATAGAAAATTTGTTTTTGATATGCTTTGTGCATATGAGGTACTTGAATATAGGACATTACAATGTCTGAGGAGTTTATGAAAGTTTTTCATATTACTACCATGGTTTGACTGCAAATCTGAGAGATGCTTAACCTCTACAGTGAATTGTACTGAAATAAATAAAACACAAAAGACATAAAAGCTGTTTATCGACAGAAGTACTTTCATTGGCAAAAATCCTCCAAATCTTTTCATTCAGTAATCTTTGTTTTACATCCCTCTTAGTGAAATACTCTATATAACAAAATTATTATTTGTGACCAACAGAAATCCCATTCTGTAATTAAAAATTGATCAATTTTATAAGTTATATTTTAGCTTCCAAAAAAAACATTTATGAAATATCACAGAGATCAAGTGTTTGTTTTTGAATAACTATGACCTATTTTGAATACCTGTGACATTTATTTTTAAACTAACTTTACAATGTCTGATTTATGTTAACATCCTAATCATTACTAACCTACATATTTGCTGCACACTCTTAACACTTGCTTTACGAATTAGTTTAAGTTCTAACTCTGTAATGAGAAAGCAGTATTTTGAATATTAGGGAACACTTAGGGAAAAATATCCTGACTTAGATATAGCATTTATAACGCTATGGATAATTATTTTCAAAACAGTGATTAATAAGTGTCCATTTTCATGTCATCATTGGTAATAGATGCAATCTCACTCAGGCACCCCGCCATTCTGTTTAATACAAGTGTATCCTAGTGTAAAAAGGAGCTTGTCATACTTATCTCTAATGGTGAATGATTTCTTTCCCTCTTTCTGAAGACACTTTGCACCCAATATTCTCAAATCCTATCATGCTACAGGCTGACAAATAAGCTAACAACAATGTTGGTAGCAGGCTATGTTTACGTGTAGGTGTATGTTCTCTAGAAGGTACGCAGAAGAGAACTGGATATTTTTTGCTTGTAAATCAGACAAAATACACATATGAAGAGATCTGTTTTTAGAAACAGATACAAAATTTTTACATTTCAGTAAAATATCATGATCTGAGAGAGCAATATACTGCAAAGAATCATTGCATTTTCAGAAAGGGGGAGGAAAATTAAGCATTGTTTTCTTGTTGTTACTGCTGGAATTCTTCAAAATGCAAAAGCAGAAAGGATCTGTCATTATACCAGTGTTGCCATCAATACCTGTAACTTCTGCTGGGTTTCACATATTTCTGTACTTTCTGTGTTTAATTCTATTTTCAAGCAATTGTACTGTATGAAACGGACAACAATTTGTCCTGATTCATGGCTTAGGAGGAGCAGCTGATTAATCCCATGTCAACAGTCTTGACCCTATGCAGAAAATAGAATCATAGAAGGCCTGCTTCACAATACATCAAGGGTACAGTTGCTTATTTTCTCTGGTTTGTAAAATCTATAAATCACCCGCAAATTCAGAGTAAGTTAGGACAGTGTAGTTCAGTCATTAACACTTTTATTCCTTTTTTCTTCTTACACAGTAAATATTTTTTTTCTTTCAAATATTTGGTGTAAAATGACCAGCATGTTACCATCATGTTTTTCTGTATGCTACCAGCATATAAAAAGAACCATTTTTATTTATTTGTTGGTTTAGGCTCCTCTTTTCATAAACGGTGAGATCTGTACAACACAGCAGTCCCACGAAGCAAAGACACCTCAATTACTTCCATAAAATGCTTAAACGTCGCAGCTCAGTGCTCTAAGTGCTGACTCATATGAGTAGGCTTTACTCTTCCGAGAAGACCTATTAGCTTCTGTTGGGCCATTTATCCTAACAAGAGCTTGCAGAATTGGGTCCTTCCAGCAAGGTACTCAAAGATTATTCTTGTTTTTTTCAGGGGATAAGGTTTACAGGGTATCCTCTTAATTGTTTAACATTCAAAAGGATTCCAATTCTGCCACAAATGTGTGTTAAAAAACTGTTCTTCCACTAATGCTTTTGCTTAAACGTGAAGATACAGCATCTGGTTTATATTAGTCTGTCTGAAATTGCTGGGTAAACTGGATGAAATAAAACATACATAACAGTCTTTTAAAATAAGGTCATGGGCAAGAGAGAACAGAATGTATGCATTTTCATTTTTAGTAGTGAAGCACAGTGACTCGCCCAAGCCAGTTTGGAAATACTAATGAAATTTTAAATTTTAAGGTGTGCATTTCTATATGGCAGCTCCAGAAAAGAATGTGCCCTTTATTATTGTAAGGCATACGCTTCTAGGTAAAAAAAAAAACCAAACAACCCCACCAGCAAAAAATGTACATAACATAACTAAATAAAGCCAAAATCTGTGGAAATCTTCTCATGTAAACTGCATAATAGCACTTCAAATGGCCCCTTTCTGTCATCCACTGTAACCATCACATTCCCATTTCTGCTGCAGTCAGGTGAACTGTCAAAGAGCTATTACGGTTGGCTGCATAGAATTCCGAGGAAAGACAAATCTGTGCAATTTTCTCCTTGGACAATAAATGGTTCTTTTGGTGCCTTTAGGTTTTCCTAAACAATTTTGGTAAAGAAAAAAACGAGGTTTTAATTTTTTTTCCTTATTTTTTACATGTATGCGATAATGCAAGGGGCTTTATTTGGGCTGAAACCTTTACTATGAATGTGTAGCTCTTTGATGGATGCACATTAGCATTCCAGTATGTGGGTAAGATTTATACATTTTTTCCTTTTCTGATACATTATGTAGCTTCAAGTAGATGCTTAAGATGGTATGATGGCATGTTATATTTTAGTGTGGGTTTTTGCACTATTAAAAGAATGGGTACACACTGAGTGGAACAACAAAATGTATACACAAATGCAAAAATCATCCAATATATTATTAAAAACTAATGACAACCCTAAAATATTAAATGCATTTAGTCTTTCATGTCTGTTTAAAATACTGCATGCTCAGAAGTGAATAAATTATTATGGTGTGTAATACCGCATCTTCTGATAAGCCTTATCTCATAAATAAAAAAGACGTATAAATGACGTGCTTCTGAAAGGTTTTTCTTCGCAGACAAGTATTTTGTCCGTTCTGGTGAGGTATGTCGTATAAGCAAAACGAGAGTTTGATTATGTCTTTCATATAGTTAATAAACACGTGGTTGTCAGAAACCACAACGAGGTTTCTTGCTGGTTGTTTTCATCTTCTATAGAAAATTAAGGTGTTTCAGAACTGACCTTTGCTCTGTTGAGTCATCTCCCTTTTTTCAGTTCAATTTGCCTTACTGATCAGTAGCATAAACCGGAATTTTTATGTCCTTAGAAAGAGGGCAAAAGACAACTCGTTCCTTTAATTTTTTAAGTTGGATTTTTTTGTTTCTTATGTACATGGTTTTGCTAAAATTTGAGACTTTTCAAATTAAAAAAAGCAGTCCTGGATTTTAATTATAACTCCATAACTTCACCACTGAATTTCCTCATAGCAATTGCCTGTTTTGCAGCTCTTCTAAGTAGTAATTCTTAAATAAGATTTTCTTTTTATTTAATTCAGAGCTATATTAGAGTAGAAATTGACCTGCATTTGCTGGTTTTACTCTTTTAGAAAATACTATTTTAATTTGGTACCTCTTTCTGGAAACAGCTTTGTTTACTGTATTCCCCATATGTATAACTGCACCTCCCTATACAGCGTTAAGGGTGCAGCCCCACAAACAAGTTTGACATACACAGGGAATGGTCCCTGCCCCAAAGTGTTTACATTTATGATAGAAACATCCATTTTGAAGCACTGTCATAGCATTCCTGAAAAATAAACTAACATGATTCAAATTAGAGAGAACCCAGCCCTCAGTCACAGAGCTTGTCTGTGCTGTTTTCAATAGACGGTGTTAGAGGAGAAGAGTTTTTCTGTGTGCTAATCTGATGATTCTTCCTGCTTTTATTTCCCCCATGGAGGATGTAGCATCTACAAAGATACTTGATTTTTTTTTTACACTTAGTACGGTTTGGAAAATGCTGTTTGCAAGCTTAATTGCTTCTGCGTTTTTTTTATAAGCAGAATATCATTCATTTCTGCATATCTGCTAGACTGGACAAATCAAGGTGACAATCCATGGTTAACTCTGTCAGGCCCTTTGTCCTGCTGCTTCTGTGGACTGAAATACAATGGAAACAAAGTGGAATATATAACCGTCCAGCTGCCTTGTTGTGACAGCGCAGCCCCATATTACAGTGCCTCAGACCCTGTTTGCCTATCGATAGCCAGTCCATGAGATGACAATGCAAATCATGTGAAAGCTCTCCTGCAAAATAAAAAAATCATGTCAAGAGGTGAAAAAAAAATCAGACTTGCCTTGAAAAATAGAAACTCAGGAAAGGCTCTGTTTTTGGTACAGTTGCTACATTCAGATGTAGGGCCTGTCTTTTTAACCATGGTGTGCTTCTAAGGGATGCAGGTAGGCTCGTGCATTTAAATCTATCATATGGTGTCTGCTTACAGGGCTCTGCATCGATGTTACTTTTTAGGCAGTTTATATTTCATTTAAGCATGCAATTAATCATCTTTACAGTGGTGATGTGACTGGCATCAGCAGCGTTATTTAATTAAATTTGAAATTATTGTACAGTAAATACAGGCTTCCAACTAGCCAGTCCAAATTAAATGCTGAGGTCTATTTCTTACCCATGGTGTTTCCAATTTAAATGTTCATCCAAAAGGTTACACTTCACGGGTTGAAATCATTTTTATGTTCTAACTGTTGCTAAACCCAAAGATCAACTGTACGTGAGTCCTGTGCATCTATTAGCTGTAGGAATGTGTACACATTATCTGTATTTCTCATATTCCATTTCATATTAGTGATTTTATGACTGATGCTCCTTAAGCACCATTTTTCTCCCGATACTTTGTCTCTTCTATCATGTCAGCCCAGAGCTGCTTTTGCAAAAAAAAAAAAAAAGAAGTCTTTCCTCCATTTTGTTTCAGCCTGGTAATCAAGCAATTAGCCCACAAAATGGAGGTACTCCGCTCTGCTTCTCATCCTGCGTCTTACTTTGGGTCGGCTTTACCTGCGTGCAAGCAGCAGGCAGAGCACTTTGCCGCCAAGCCTGTGAAATCGGCCCCTGAAGAGCGTTCCCACGATGGCCCGTAAGTGGCCACCGCTTAGGGGGACTCTGGGAGGAGGGAGACCTTCCCGGTGGGATCACCGGAGAATTGCGCACAGCACGTGCGCTACCTGCAAATTCTGCACCAGCTACGTGAGAAAGCGCGTGGCAGCACTCCTTCTCCAGCTGTACTCGCTCCCTAATTTTATAATGACCTGAAAACATGCGGTGAGCCAAACTTTAAACTGTGGTAACATTGTTGCTTTTCACCTCATCTTTTCTTTCAAAAAGCAAAGCAAAGAAAAAGAAGAAACCAAACCAAACCAAACCAAACCAACGAGACCATTTGTTTTATGTTACAGCTTTCCATAGACAATTCACAACATGTCTAGCAAGGAATCAAACCAGAAATACTGTCTCACTCCTATCATATATATAATACAGCTTTTGAATACTGGAAAATCTGTCATCCGTTAAGTGCAGCTCAGGTCTTCTGTGTGCAAAGCACAAGCCTTTTTTTTTTTTTTTTTTTTAATGCAGTGCTGCCGTGTCTGCACTTTTTTGAAATTGCATATTTATCAGGTCATGAATTATTTATGAGTGGGGAAGGGAGGGGGAGGGCTGAAAGGGGACGGAAGAGTGAGAAAACATATGCTTGGGCAGAGGAGTACCTTAAATGAATCCACTACCAAGTCTTTTGAAGGATTACTTGTAATTACTTTTTTTTTTCTTTTTGTTTTGTTTCTCTTCTGTTTCTCTTGGTCATCTGCTATTCCTATTGTGTTGTCGGTTGGGTTTATTTGGCTTTTAGGCAGCGTGAATGGATTGCGGGTAGTCCTTGCTACGAGTTGGAAGATTTTGCCACGGAAATGAATTGAGCATTTCTTTGACTTCTAAAGTACAGGGTGTTTAATAAATATTAATCCTTCAACTGTCAGACTGAATTATTGTCAAAAAGAGGCTGACAGATTGAGGATTAATGACATGTTTCATAAATTAGAAATGAACTATCAGCAGAATGTCCAAAGTAGGGATCAAGAACAGACCTGATTTGTACCTTAGACCAGTTGAACACCCCATCTATGTCAGACCTGAGCTCAGACTTATAAAGAAAACAAAAACAACCCTCCCTCCCTCCTGTGAACACACCTTCTGCTCTTCATGCACCAGGATCTGACATCTAGATCCTTTCTTCTTTAGGATCTGCGTGTACCGAAATAGCAAGGTTGTCTCAGACACCAGATAATTTGATTAGACAGAGTCAGATCCATTTTTTTTTTTTATGGTTTTGTTAGAGGGAGGTGGAGTAATTTCTGTTCAAACATCTCAACGTTGTATTTTCCCACTATGAAAAATACGACATCACAGAAAGCTGAAGACATGGCATTATAATGGTAAATTGTAAAAATGGTAGCTGCCTCTTCAAAAACACACAGAATTTCCAATATAAATTATGTATTAAAGGAAATATGTTTGCATAAAACAAGTAGCAGTAATTTAATATAAGGTGACAGGATTTTTAGGAGAGGCTAATGTGTGTCAAAAAATATCGTGTATAGTCTTTAATCAAACTCATGATCCTCAGTTGAATGATTGCTTGTAAAGCTGATTTTACTGTATTTTCTAATTCATTAAAAGCAAATCTCTCTCTCTGTGTCCCCCCGCTTCTTTCCTTTTGTGATTATTAGGGGAAAATTAAGTTTAGTTTGTGTAAGACCAGATCTTTTTGGGGTGGCTGAATCAAACAAGCAGTCATTTGGGGTGCCATTCTTTCTCTCAGCACAGAGGTACACAATATGAAACTGGGCTACCAGAGTGTATAAAAATGTTTAGCTTAATCACTCCCTAATGACAGCGACTTATGTCCTTAGTGCAGTCGATTTGTTTCCTGGGTTTTAAAAGTAGATTATTTCCATGGTGCAGGCTTAGTGTAAGCTGTTGAGAAACCACAAGCACTGCACTTCAGCCTGAGTTTGGGACGTTCGCCAAGGGTAATCTGATTAAAAGGGCATTTTTTACAACATTGTGGTGCTTTGAAAATTCTGTGCAGCCAGATAGAGTAGGGCCAGAAAAAAATTGCTTTTTCAAAGCTAACAGTTTTGCCTGAGCAGAATTAAAAGCGTGATAAGCAGCATCACTGGAATGATTCTCTTCGACAGTCTTGCAACTGGATAAACAAAGCATCCTTAGTAACACATCTGTTACAGACCCACAAGCAAATTCATGATCTATTTAATGCAAGGTTTTTGCTTGTTTGTTCTGCCTTTAATCACATTTGCTTGCTGCATAGGTGTGAGGTTCTGAGGCCTTGCTTTATCTATAAGAATGAAAATGTTTCCCTTTTTCTACAGTAGCTTTTCTCTTCCATGACGTGACATTTATAAATGTTCTGCTATGAAAGTGGTTATTTGTGATGTGCTCTAAGAACCAATGTTGGGTACCATATTCCTGAGAAGTTTAGCAGCTGTATGTTGTTAAAAGATAATTATCCTATCTCAAATCTTGGATTTCTTATAAGAGATAGAATGTAATACTAATTAAATATGTCATGTTTGCACACATCAGAACATACTCAAAAGAACTGTTCTTGGATCATTTGCCTTATTGAACTACTTTCATATTATTCTGCAGCACCTAAATAAGGAAGAAAAGATAACAGGTTTCTCTCCCCTTCTTCACAGCCCTGTATTTCTCTGAATGGCAAGTTCATGCTGGTCTCCACACATGCTGATAGTACAGGACTGCTTACAGCAAGACATTTGTATACACAATATACTTCAAAGTCACTGGGTTCAGTGAGACTATACAACAGATCAGACTGGCACTAGGTTCTAGTATGACAGGCAAGATGAAATTTGTTTTCTACAAAACAGGCTATTTTAGTTTGCTTAATAAATATTGAATGACAAGACATGGTTTCTTATCTTCTACTACATCACATGGCTCTCTGGAAGGGGAAAAATGTATAATGAATTAAACTGAATTAAATTTTCCAACTCTCTTGTCTTAATTGTAGCTGCTGACTTGTAAGCAAAGCAGGAGTGCAATGCATCATAAACTACATTTTTTCCCAAAGAGGCCTCAGTGATAAAATTACAATTATACTTCCTTCAAAATGAAGATTTATATTTTGTTTATCTTTTTCCACATAGGTCAGAACATCTGTATCTTCCTCTGTGCATGTGGCAAAGCATGTTTTCCCTGTCTCCAGGAGTACCTTGTTATTTTTCTACCTATAAGCATTTTAAACCTGACAACCTTATGACTACACGAGCCTTTTAAATATATCACTCACTGTTTTAGTTGTAATGTGAGGTATAGGCAACACTGCATTTACTCTGTTTTACCTATAGATACATACATCCCACATTCACTCACCCGTACATTCATACCTACACATATGAACACACGTAATTATACAAAACCCATTGCTTTCAGCGACGATTTTTGTGATATTCAGCGTTTCTTGCTGTGTCCCTCTCAAGCGTATATGCGTCTATGTTTGTGAGATAAAAACGCATGGAAACTGATTTTAAATCCGGTGGATGAGGAGCCACAGCAATTCAGCAGCAGCATTTCCAGCATGAGGCTGTGTGTCCCAGAGCCCTGATGGGCTGAGAATAGCTTTGTCAGGGCAGCTCGGCTCAGGAGCCTTTGATGCAGTGCTAAGTTCAGTTTAGAGTATTTACTGATACGTGTCTTCAGCAACTGTCAAAACTGCTTGGAGCTATGAGATTCAGGCTTTTCCAATCCCAGTGACCAGCCAACCTCCCAAGGCACGAAAAACTGCTTCAGGGTAGCTATAGCCCACAAATTCACTTTGTGTGACCATAAAAAAAGGCTGGGGGTGGGGGGGAAGCAATTTTACTGGGAGAAAGACTGTATGAAGGTGTCTTTGTGTCACACTTTATTCGCTGTGTTGTTACCACTGTTCCTCAGATATGGAAACAGAGTGCAGGCAGAATTAATTGAGAAACATCTGTTTACTATCACTGTTTACTCTGGATAGGTCAGCACAGCCCTGCTTTCTGGTATGCTGAATGTTGCCAAGCATTTTTTTTCATTCTTCAAATTCAGCGTATACCTTTATTTAAAATTTTCCTTTTAAGATTGAATTTTGTGCCTCTTAAAATGCGATATTCATGCCCGAAAGATGACCTGCTGTTCTCAGGGATAGAAGGGGAAACCATTAGAAAAGAAGAAGATTTCTTGATAATCAAGGACACCTGTGATTCTGTGTTGCTTTCGAGAGCACAAAGACCTATAGATCTGCTCTTTCTTCCAGAGTAAAATGTCTGTGATCCATAAGAAGCTCCAATCCTTCCTTTTTCTCACCCCAAAGAGAAAAAGAGCAAGAAAGAAAATTATGCGCCATCAGATCAGCTGCTCTCTGTTTCTTCTTTAAAAAGCTGAGGATGTTGCTATTTAACATAAAACCTTGTGACCTTACTACCACGGCTGCTTTGAAACACCAAGCTATTTAATGATGCAAATTGTAAACAGAAGGAAAACATCAGAAGAACCTGTCTGGAAATTAGTGTGTTTGACTGAAAATTAGCTAGCTTAATCGAACTTGCAAGAAGTGGATTTTCTATTCAGAAACCTGGCTTAGAGCTTTTGTCTGTCAGGGCTATTCTCAAAGCGTACGGGACCTTCGCGAGTGCAAGAACTAAGGGTCCATGTAACACCCATAGTATTGTGCTTGTGTCTGATTTGCTTATATTTTAGACTAAAATCCTTTAACACGAGAGTCGTATGTTATGCAATAATAAGCCTTAGTTCAGACAGACCAAGTGACTGCTGTGGGTTCAGGTCCCTACTTTAGACGAACAAAATGATGATGTTCAGTCAGTGTAACTAAGGGCAGTATGAGTGCAGGGATGGTGCTTATCCATTCATCCAAGCATGGAGGGGACCCTCCACAAACAGACTTCTTTCTTTTTGCGAGGAAGAAAGACCTCAGCTGCCCATGTCACACCCCTCTATAGCACTGGCATTTGCATTGAGAGGAGCTCTATGGGCAGGGTGATTAAGATGAAGGAGTGGGAAGGCCAAGCAGCTGCTGGTGGAAGCAAAGTGCCTCTGTCAGCCTGTGCCCATCCTCGCAACTCTGAAAAGCATCTTGGGCAGAGGATTCGCACTCTGTTTGCTATTTCTGAGACCTCATTGCCAGGTCTTTTCAGGGACAGAGTGGATATAGTCCATTACCTTTTGCAAGAAAGAGGGAACTGAAGCCACTGCTCCAGGTCTTCCTGGCAAACGCATGTTTTTCTGAATGCACGCATACCTCTCATTTACCACCAGCCCATATTCTGTTAGGAAATTAAAGGCAGAACAAAGCAGATAAGCCATGTCCCAAATTTGGTTCTATTTAAAAGCTCTGAGTGTGCCACGTGGACAAAAAAAAGACTGTTTTAAATACGTACTTCAGTAAGTCTGTCTCCAATGTCTACACCAGTTGTGAATGGTTAACTGTAATTTATTTGGATGAATTTGCGTTGCTGCACTGGCTTTAAGAATGGGACACTTTAGTATGCTGCCACTGGAATAATAATTTGCCTAAGTAAAGGGTATGTTTTGATCTTGCAAAGCTCAAAGCTAAGGACCAAAGAAAAATGGTTAACTAATAAAAAAGATGTAAGGAAAGATTCATGCAGAAATTGTTCAAAACATTGAAATTGGAGTGCTTGAAATTAGGACTGTAAATTGTCTTAAAATATAAACATCTGAAGATTCTAACTTCTGTTTTCCATTACATCAGTAGGATTTCTGGGCAGTCACAGTCTGAAAATTAAGTTGGTTTTGTTTGCTGCCCATATTTGGATTTATTTACATGTTTAGTTTAATGGCAAGTTCTCAATTAACGTAATGAAAGCTTTGTCTGAGTAAGGTTGGATGAAAATCACTGTTCTGGTATTTTGTCTTTTGAAAACAAGTAGTTTTAGAAGTGTAGAGAGATCTTCTAAGTCTTACAGGAAATTGCTGTAAAATAGAGGACAAAAGAGTATATTTGTGGAAGTTGATTAAATTGGATAATATTTTATAGCGGAGGTATTTTCATGAATATCTCCATTTTGCTAGGTCCAGAGATTTGTACTGTTGTATCATGTAAGTGCCATTGATTTTCAGATGATATAGCAATATTTTATTCCTATTTTCTTTTGATTCAGGCACTATATTACCAACTGTGTCCAAGAACAACTATATCCATAGAGGCATTCATATTTATAATAATGGTGAAAGCCCTGTTGCAGAAGATTCAGTATTAGGAAACATACTGGTGCTAACTTTATCTGTTCTTCTGCACAGAGATATTTCTAACAAAGAAAGTTTAAGGAAAGAGTTGTATTGTTATAATTCTACTGTCATGGTGAACCTATCTTTCCATTGGCTGAAACAGCACAGATAAAATAGACATTTTTCACATTTACTTTTTTAGCACTGAAATTCCTGTGTCTTTAAATTCCATGAAGGTTTAGGGTAAAAATGGCCATTCCTGAAAACATTTCCTATTCTTCATAATTCTGCTGGCAGTGCTGTAGAATCACATCCTTTATAAGTATCTGTCACAGTGTGATAGTGTGATACCACTTCTTCTCTCGCTTTAGTCCAGCATGTCATAAATTTAATTTCCAGGAAATAACTTGTATTGCACAGTGCTATACTCAGTTGCAAGCTTCACATTGAAAGGGGGTGATTCTCTTTTCCTTCTTTTATAGGTAAAAAAACTTGTTTCTTGTACTAGCAAGGAATGTTTATAGGTGTAGGTGCTGAGGACATTGCCCTTACTGAATTTGCCTTGTGTTAATACTACACAAGCACCACAAAAACTAGCTCTCAAGAATATATATTTTTTAAAATTTTAATTCACAAAGCAAATAATTTCCATGTGTCTGTGCTCATACCAGATTAGCAGGTTATAAACACATCAGTTGAAAATAGGATGTTTGGTTTCCAATGAAAAAATAGAAACCCAGTGTTTTCCCTGGAAATGTTTGGAAAAAATTAAACAGTAGGGAAATAAGAAATAAGTATACTTTATAGAGGATAGTTAAAGCTGGGGTTAAAGTATTTAATATCTCTTATCTTTTGTGATTGCTGTAGTCTGCAGCATTCTCAGTAGAGCCTCTATATGCACGACTTGATTCTGACTACTACTGTTAGAATGAAACAATAATCAATGTATAATTCCTGTTTATAAAGGAAATGCATCTAAGCTGTCCATATGACACATGATGCAATTAGTCTTTTGTAAACCAACAAACAGTTTCTGTAACACATAGTTATCTAAAATCACTGGAAAAAATTTTAAATCATCTAACACACAAAAATAGTGGGGACAAAAAGTGCAGAAATTTAAGAAATTGATTACCAGTTGGATCTAAATTTGGAGGAAGTAATGATTTTTTTTAATGCTGTTTTATCTGCTACATGTGTTATTTATGTTTTAAAGTGTAATTCACACCACTACAATGTAGGAGTTAATAATAAGCCCTAAGCCAATGGAGAGGACTATGCTGTTTCCCTTAAGACAAGGAAAAGCTTGTGAAAAGTTTCAAAAAATGTGTTGTAATTGCTGAAATAAATGGCAAATTTCAGAGGAGAAAACAAAAACAGAACATAGAAACTGCTGGTCTCCTAGGTAAACTTAAGTATTGACAGGTCTGAATTAATAGAGACTGTTTTTCAAAAGGTTCAGTGTCAGCTGTATATTGCATTTACTCATTCATTTCCCACACTACTCTTAAGGGGATTGCTTGATTCCTGACACTGTGTGACAGAAAGAAACTTTGCTATAGAACAGAGAAATAATGTCTATTTTGTTCTCCAAAACAGAGTCAAATAGCAAAATTCTATCATTTTAGCATTTTAAGGGGATATACACATGGGGCTATATTGAATTCCGTTCACAAAAAAAATTACAGAGTTCTTTATTTGCATCTTCATTGGGCAGATACTAGTTCCTGTTAAAGTTGGATTTTAATCTTGAACCCCTAAGTATTCAACAGAGGACAGGTTAAAAAGTGCAAACGAGCACTCACTGTGAGTTACCTCCCGAGGGAGTGCATTGGAGAAGTGTGCCAAGGAGCCTGAAGACTACAGTAAGAATCTATATTTCGTGTCAAAGTAGCATATCCTTTGCAGTGCCCTGAAATAATCCTACGAGGTATTCTCCTGAGGCAGAATTTAGTCTCTGGACAGATAAGAGGCAGCAGCCAAGACCTAACTGAATGCAGAAATGCTTTACTATACCCACTCCACTGGAGTTTTATCAGACAAGCAATGCAGTATTATATGCCACATATAGCCTGCTGCAATTTGACGGTCATCTTGAGCTGGAGATGACATTCATTAACTAAAGTGTCTCTGAAAGCCAAAACCTGTGCCCAGAATCTCCTACAAAAATTAAGAAAAACTGACTCTTCAGACACACAGTTACTGCGAACACAATTTGTTGTCCTTCAAGTACCATTCAAGAATTGTTACAGGATTTCACAGATAAGTTAATGATTTTGGTGGCAGGACAAGTTTAGAGACCATTCAGTTATAATGTGTATAATATTCAGCTTGTCTGAGGTGTGACAAGTTTTTCTGAAAGGGCGTAGTGAGCCGTATTTTGATCTTCTTTCCTACCTGGGGAGATTTAACCCATCAGATGATCATTGCACCTTCATACAATTACAAAAACTCAGAGACCACATTCTTGGTTGGTTTTGGGTTTGTGGGGGTTTTTTTTGTACCTGACACAGCTTCTTTCACTAATATATTTCCTTCTTTTCCCACTTATATAATTTAAATTGTAATATAACTGTGAATAGTCATGGATTTAATACAGGAAAATATTCAAAATTACATTCCATATGCTGAAATGTGAAAACAAAATTAGTTCTTCATTTAAAAGGCTTTAATATTATATTTATTTCATTTCAAACTCAATTATCACTGAAACAACAATTAATAAGGTTTTTTTCCTTGTCCTTCAAAAATGTTCTTTAAACAGAAGCCACCTGCTATCTGCCTCACCCCATCACAACTTTAGAAAATGCCTGACATTAGAGCTACAAACCTGGAGATTCTTAAGCATATATCTAACATCTATAGGTAGTTGCATTAAAAGTGGATGGTCTTGTCAAATTAGTGAAGTTAAATGGAGGTGGCATGTGAAACTTTGTAGCAAAACTTGTATATATTCTATATATCCTACGTAGGAGATTCTAAGTGACAGGAAAAGATCGTTTAAACAAAATAGCCCAAGATAAAGGACCTTAAATTTAGTCATTATTTTTCATTTTTGTATCTCTCTGGACTTTTTTTTCCCCACCTCCAGACTGCTGAAGGTTCCTGCATACAGACATCATAAGTGGAACAGTTAATTTGTCTCCGCGCAATTATCTCTTAGTCAGTGGGACTATTGCTGTGAGTCAGAGTTTGCAAGTTTGTTCTCATCATCTCTCTAGCAAGGAGTACCAACAGTTTCACAGGAAAGTCCAATTTCCCAAATTCTGAATCTCAGCCCAATTTTGCTGCCAAGTTTGTGCTTTTTAAAGTATTTGAAAGTTGAAGGTTTGGCTTTTATTAGATAAAGAAGCCTGACTCTCCAGGGTTTGCTTTTCGCCTGACTCAAGTAGATGAAACAGTGACTTTCAAATTCTTTAGACTATACTAGTTCTTCATGAGCCTGTACCTTTGTTGCCTGTATCAGACTGACCCAACACATTAAAAATTCTGTGTCTGCTCTCCCACCTGTAAGCAACACGAATTTTAGCCTTGCTGATGTGCCATTCTCAAGGATGGAGTGAATATAGTTGGCTCTGAGCGTTTCATTGCGGGAACAAAGTTTTGCTGGTTTTGTCACCGGTGTTTCAGGACTGTTCTTACACGCGTGCACGCATGCGCATGCACACACACACGCACTCCAGTTGTTGTTTCCTCACTTTCTCTAACAAAAGGAGAGCTGTTGTCAACATTTTTTTCTGCTCTCTTGGTTGTATTTGTCGGGCAAAGATCATCATGCTCTGATTTAGTGTTTTCAAATAAGTGTGCCCTCTGGTGCAGCGCTCTATTGAGAGACAACACAGCCCAGGCAGGAGAGTTCAGCATGGCCACTAATAAAACACAAGTGCTGCTTTGTCAGGCCACGAGTGATTACTTGAACAAGTGCCAACCAAGAAACCAAACATTAGAGCGCAGCTCTTCAGACCCTCAAGACAAAGGGCCAATTGACTTTCCTCATTAGTTTTTGTGCCAAACATGTAAACACAGTTTCCTCTCTATCTTTGATGCTCAAAACATGCCAGCTTGTTAACATCTTGGGTGGTATGGTGGTTTATGAGCCTGTAAAGACTATTATGTAGTGGTGGGTTTTGTCCTAATTGAAAAGATTGGCTTATCCCAAGGACGCCTGAAACTGGCATCTTTTTGACAATTTAGAAATAAGTTCTGCCTTTGCTCTAATAGACTGATGAAACTGCCTAAAAGAAATTTAACATGCGCAGGACCTTCGTCTGACACATGTACACATTAAAGTTTTGTTAGAATTAGGATTGGTCTCCAGCTCACTGAAAAGTAAACACTCCCCCCCCCCCCCCCTCCACCAGCG